>NC_051181.1:5073516-5158972 GCF_013339695.2 Rhipicephalus sanguineus
GCCGTCACGTAGTTCGTCACACACGACATCAACCAGGACGCTTGAACGTCGAATTGCTGCTGGTCCGTACTTGCGTCGATGGGAGGCCTTGCTCACGTCGATTATCAGCGGCCTCGCCCCCGAAGGTCGCTGCCTTTAGTTTTCCCGTCTAGGGCTTGGCGAACGCGCGGGCGCCGCCACTGGGTAGTTCCGGAAATCTGGAGAAGGTCGTCTTCGAGACGGCGATCGCGATTGCCGCCGCAACGGCAGTGGCATGCGCTGCTGGGACAGGTATTCCTCGATCGCTCTCGGTCATTCACCAAATCGTGGCCTTGGCGAGTCGACGGCGAAACCCCGAAGTCCAAGGCGGCGATATGGGCATTCGAGGTATACGTGTCCGGCTTCACCATAGTGATAGCACAGCGGCCGCCTGTCCGGTGTGCGGCATACGTCCGATTTCCTAGGGAGTGGCTGCCGATTCTCGAAATGCTGGATCGGTTGCACTGACGGAAGCGTATCGTGCGGTATAGGGTGTGCGAAGCGCGGTGGGGTAGGATTGTACCGGCTCACAGCCTCGGCGTACGATGCACGTCGGGACTCCGTCCGGGTCGAGGTAACATCACTGGAAAGCGGGACTTGCAGAGTGTCACAATTCAGAGGCACAGTGAAAATATGAGAAAAGAAGAGGAAGACGTCGAGCATGGCATCAAGGCTAGAAGAAGAGAAAAACGACGTCGAAGATATAAAAGAGGAAGATGACGTGGGCAGAGGGGACCTGGGTGTTCGATCGGGAGCGTGTGAGGCGGGCACGAGCGTCGCCGGCCTGTGTTCCGGGCGCTCCGGCTCCCTTTGTTTTACGGCATCGCACCGTAGGCTCGTGCTCCATCGCTCTACGGCATCGCACCGTAGTCACCGGCCGTTCAAGGACACGTCCTAGGAACTGAATGGCCGTCACGAACACCTGCAGCGGCCAGGGAGCGTCATCGGCTTGTGTTCCGAGCGCTTCGTCCTACGGCACCGCTCCGTAGGCCTCGCCTGAGCCAGTCCTGCTCCCGGGAAATGCTGACCAGCGCTAGTCGACGCTGAGGTCATTGACTCCGAGCCTCCCAGCTTCAACGACGACGCCAGCTCGCGTTCTGCAACCGGCCAAGCCTGTGGCATCGACGCATCGACTCGAACGCCGACGTTAAGCAAGTGTCCCCGACAATGCCTCGCCTCATCATGCATCGGCACAGAACGCCGTGAGTTGTTTGAGCGAGGAACGCTCCGTACTGTATAGACGTTTGTTTCCTTGACTTGTTCTTTTTGTCATGACTTATTTTAGTGCCGCTATTTTTTAGGGGCGAAGCTCCTTAAGGCGGCACCCGTTCGTCCCTCGTAGTCGTAGTAGTCGTAGTGCGTAACCAGTCGTAACGCTAGTACCAGATCTTGACCTCCAAGGTGGTGCCGGTGGGAGATTTTTCCTGTGCGTTGTTGAACAATAAAAAATTCGCAGCGTGCGCGTTAACTAAAAGCCGGATTCTTCTGTCTCTCATTCCCCATTAGCAGCTATTGGCATGTTCCAGTAGGAAACGTTAGTAGAAGTAGAAGTGTAAGTGTTAGCTAAAAGCCGACTTCTTCTGTCTCTCATTCCCATTAGCAGCCATTGTTTACCTCCAAGGTAGTGCCTGGTGAGATTTCTCCTGTGCGTGGTTAAACAATAAAAATTTTGTTCAAAACGCCGTTGATTGATGAAATAAACCAACGAAAGACGCCAGATGTTTTCTAAAGCAATGGTTTTCTAAACAATGAAAATTCACAGCGTACATGTAAAATTAAAGTGAGCTGCAAGTCGTCATAACTCTCATCGAACCTTTAGTATAAACGCGCCCGATCTCACGTCGGTGATGATGTACTGGGCAGAATTCACGGAAGATTCACGGTTTACCGATGAACCTCCGCAGCTTCGCCCACTCATCATCATTCACTCCGTGGATATGCTGTGATTTTTTGTTTATGTTTGCAGTGGTTTTGGGTGGTAATGTGCTTTTTTCTTTTCGTGTGTAATTAAAATAGGTGTGTCTTACGCTCTCGTCTCGTCCGTTCATTCTAGCCGACTGTTACCCGGGGATCCGTGACACAGAGCCTGCTGTACTTCGCTCCTTATGAGGCTGAAGATGGATCCTGCAGCAGGAGATTGAGGCGGGCAGTGAATCCTTTGTAGCTCGTCGCGTACCACTGATCTGATGAGGTCGCAGAGAGCTTTGATATTGATGTTACTGCCGGCAGCTCCAACCTGGCCCATCGGTGAAGCGACATTGATCTGGCGGTCGTACACAGCCGACCGCTGCTGCAGCATCTTTTCCATGGTCGTGGCTTCGGTTAAAAACTCCGCCACAGTCTTTGGGGGACTTCGGACGAGGCCATCGAAGAGATGCTCCTTAACTCCTCGCATTAAGTGACGCAGCTTCTTATTTTCTGCCATAGCCGGGTCAGCACGACGGAAGAGGCTCGTCATGTCCTCAACGTACATCATCACGCTTTCGTTCGGCATTTGAATGAGCGATTGAATGGCCCGCTCCGCTCGTTCACGGCGATTGGGATTAGCGTAACTTTCCAGCAGCTGACGGCAAAACACACTCCACGTCGAGAAGGGTTCACGGTTCTCGTACCAGGTACGAGCGCCATCCTCGAGGCTGAAGTACACGTTCCTCAGCTTGTTGGCGTCGGTCCACCCGTTGAAATCAGCGACGCGTTCAAAGTAGCCAACCAGTCCTCGACGTCCTCTAAGACGGAGCCATGGAACACCCTTGGCACTCGTGGCTTCTGCAGCTTGTAATTGGCAGTTGAAGTGCCTTCCATACCGTTTTCGGGTGGTGCAGTTAACGTCATCTCGGGTAGAGGTTCACGTTCGGGGGGCAATCCTCGGAATCTTCGGCTGGCCCTGTGGACAGGTGTTGTCACTGCAGGTACAGGGCTACCAGGAGGCGTTAGGACCATTGGCTGGGAGTACCCAGCACCTCCACCAGTGGTCACGTGCGAAAAGAAGGTCCCCGGGCAAGAAATACCACGCTGGCAGAAAGACTGACGCAGTTCTAACAATATGGCCACGCCACAAAACGAACAAAGACAAAGTGAGAGCGCGCGCCGTCCCAAACGACTTCTTTGTTTGTTTTTGCTCGATGCACGCTCGTGCTCGCCGCAGTTAATCATCCAGGTGGCATTATTCATTCCAGCAAAAATCGGAGTGCTGTGAAGGAATGTAAAGCGAAGACAAGACGAGCGCTGTTTCCAATTCCATTCGTCTTCGTCTTACATCCTCGCTGTCCCTTCACAAGATGCACAAACGCCCATTTGTTTTACCTAAACGCGTGAGCGTCGACCCAGGGGAGTGAAACTTCCTATACCCTCCATGGAACGCGATATTCGCTCGCAGCGCCGGACGAACGCCTGGTGTTTGGGGGCGGTACGAAAACATGGCGGCGCATTGCAGACACGCACTGGGGGACGCCATCTTGATGAGGACTGAGGATCCGAGTGGCGAGGGGGGGGGGGATTTAGCGCCAAATTCAATTGGGATGCACCAGCAAGCCAAATTGAGTGAGTGGAAAGTATTCAGATGGCGAGCACACGACCTTCTTCCTGTGGCGCAACCCGCCACATGATGAAAACGGCCATCATTGCGTTCTGATTGATGGTCTGCTCATCCACCTATTTGTGCACTACTTATTCTAAGTAAGACGTTGTTTTTGTTTACGTGTACACATAAATTAGACAAGAATAAAGAGCAGAGTTTGTTTGAATGTTTTATTGCCTAAACGTACGGTTTATGCAGTAAAAATACAACTTGAATGTTTTACGTTTTTGGTCGCATACAAAAGTGGACCGCACATGCCAGCATGCTAATAACCTAGTATCAATCCATTGCACATTGCCGCACATACGTCTATACAAAGACAAAAGAAAAACAGTAATAACTATACACAAGTTCACAGCACGTATCCCGATATAAAATCATCCCATGAGTGGGACAAGATAATACGGCACACCGCACACTTAGGATGCAAGAGGAAATTGATACAAAACCATAAGGTACCGGAGTTAGACATTGCTACATTTTCTATTCAGCATCAGGTTTCTTTATAGAAGCTTAAGCAAAAATTTACAAAATACTGAAGCCACTATAGAGTGTTCTGATAAAATAACACGAAGGGTTTATGCTTTCTTCAGCGTAACATACCTATATCGCTTAATGAAAAAAACAAAAACAAAATACAAGCAGATAAATAGTAAATAGTACACACACATGTCCGCTTCAGAGGCAGAAAATGGTGACCTCAGCTATAGAAGTAGCGGTGACTCAAAAATATGGAAGTAGCGCCTACTTTTGCGCATATGTGTGTCTTTTTGTCGTCCGTGTTTGAGCGCTCAGTTTTTTCAAGACCTCAAATATGCAAACAGAATCCTAAAAGTTACAAAAACTTCCGCATTTTTCGTGCTGCAGCAGATTTTCTGGTGCGTTGTTTAGCCAAGGAGATGTTCACGAAGAGAATATGCCACAACAGGCGAATCCTTGCAAAGAGGTGCACAAAGGCTTTCTTGCATTCTTCAGAGCAGAATTTTTGCCTTCCCATACAACTGTACAAAATGCCTGCCAAAACTCCACTCACATTAGGCAGGTGCGCCACAACACCAATATATTCCAAAAAGCAAGCTTCCATGGCCTTAATATCCTGAAAGCAATCGTCAGAAGGCATTGTTACATTGCCAAATAAATCTGAGGAGATGTTGCTTGCCTTAAACATAGCAAAATACTGGTGTGATGCACAAAGCTGGCGGTCGGCATTCTTCAAAAGGGTGTTGAACACACAGTCTGGAGGCCTGTACAACAAAAATTGCCGTACGAGATATCCCCCAACATAGTAGAGAACGTTATCCTCTACTATATCAAGGCTAGCGGGCTGTTCCTCATCAGGAAGCATATCGACTGTCTGTGCTGCATCACAAGTAGTAGGAAGCGAATGAGGTGGCTCTGACATTTGTGCCAACACAGTGCTGCGATCCTGTTCACAGTTTCCTTCTGAAAAAAGGGCAACCAGTTTGCCAACAGAAATGTGTTTCAGACCTGATGTGAAGTGAAGCACATTTGGGTTGTGATTGCAGCCATGCTTTAACCTAAGCAGCCCGAAAAGGTTCTCCAGGGGGTCCTGCTGTAGCCAGCGAGTCAAGAGAACACGAAAATCAAAATCTTGGAAGAGGTCGTCCCAGAGGAGAAGGATAGCCTTTAAGGTGACCTTCCATGCCTCAACTGTGTGTGGTTGCCGAGGCCCGTCAAATTTTCAGCTTTCAACCCACGACAGGCACTCCCGCAAAAAGGCTAGGTGTTCGGACCCTTCCGAAATTGCATAACGTAACTTGTCACTGGCTTTTTTTACAGAAGAGCTATTCAGACAGTCGAATAACTTATCTATCTTCTCGAGAAAATCAGCTGTTGGTTTGGCGGATGCCGGCAACACGCCAAGAGCAATGAATACATCAATGGCCACTGAGACCGATTCGCTCATCACCTGGCTGGCATATTTAACTTTCATGTTATTGAAAGGCTTCCGGTAAATGTGGTTGTCGGTTAGTTTCTTCGCCAATTTGAGTTTGAGAGGATGCGAGCTTTCGTATAGTTGCGTAATGAAAGACCAATCCACAATTTGTTGCCCGATATGGAGCTTGTGAGGTGCGCGGAGATTATTCCTTGTGCATTTAAGTAAGTGTGGTGTGTCATATAGGAAATAAATCTTGCGGCCTTCAAGCACAAAAAACGGCTCTTCAGGCGTCACACCTAGCTTATTTGCCAAAGTGATGTTGCTTCCCCCCTGGTCGCAGATGAGCGCCTTCACAAACAACCGGGCTCCCTGCAGCTGCTTGATTAATGTTATGATCAGATGATGAAGAGTATCTGCGGGAGTTTTGGTCCTTGATACTGTGTAAGCAACAGGTTGAATCCACGTTTTTGAAATGCCTGCCACAAGTATCAGGAGCGCTGAATTTGCCACGGCTGGTGTTCTTTGCCTACCGTCATCGCAGAATCCCATCACAATGTCATGCTTTGCATCATACTGCAGATGTTCCTTCAAGGACATTTCGTCAAATATTAATGTGCACACACGATCTGTTAAATTCCAATTTCGGGTAGCTTCTTCGAGGGCTTCAATAGCGGTTGGAATAACTCCGGGAGTCATCGGAATATTTGATAACCACTGCTTCAGCGACCTTACAGTTGGCATGTAAAGCAGTCTTGACAGATGTCTGTACGCTTTCGGACCATGAAAGTATAAGTTTAAAGCGAACTGGCGGTGCTCGGGCGACCACCTCCGTCCTCTACGTTTCACACCATTAATTTTAACTTGAGTCTCAAGCAATCTAAATAATGTCTTGCGGACGTAGGGCCTGATAGCGTTCAACGCCTCGGACTGGGAAAGCTTTTTAACCTTTCTCTTGCCAATTCTTGACAGTGCCTTCCGAAGCCTTGAATTTATCTTCTCCAGGTTCTTCATCTTTCTGGCTGTCCGGGGCGAGCACCTAGAAGGCTTGTGTTGTCGACCCGCTGGATTGGAACCTGAAAGATTTAGAAAAAAAGCTCATTTATACTGTGTTTTTGTGAAAGCTGACCATGATCTTTAAACCTAGTAAAAGTTCTAGCGGCTTTCAGAATTGAAGTGATTACTTCCATGAGTAATCAGTTGTTCATATTTAGTTCTCGATCCTTCACTTATTCAAACTTGGGGCATTGGGAACAGGCCTCTGATAAGCACACTGCTGGGCATTGAGCCTACTAATGGCATGTATAAGCATCGTGGGAAACATGAAGCGCCAACTAATTTTTACTAATCATTAGCATACTCCTTGTTAACAAACATTATTGGTTATACGTTTAAAATGGTATGTTTAGGAAAAAAACAACGAATTCATAGTCTTTTCTTTAAAAAACACTAATCCCTCTTATAATAATAATAATAATATCTGGGGTTTAACGTCCCAAAACCACGATATGATTATGAGGGACGCCGTAGTGGAGGGCTCCGGAAAATTCGACCACCTGGGGTTCTTTAACGTGTACCTAAGTCTAAGCACACGGGCCTCAAACATTTTCGCCTCCATCGAAAATGCAGCCGCTGCGGCCGGGATTCGATCCCGCGGCCTGCGGGTCAGCAGTCGAGCGCCATAACCACTAGACCACCGCGGCGGGGCACTAATCCCTCTTAAGAGGCAACAAACAAGCAAGAAAGGGATAAGACAAGCACTCGTCTCGTCCTGCCTTTCGGTATACATCGCTCTGGTTCTCGTCCCCTAGCAATGAACTAGCTCGCCCAGCTGACACCCTAGTGCACTTTAGGATCTGTTAAATGGTACGTGACATTAAAACGATAGCTGCAGGGCATTAATTTATCTGGAATAGTTTTAAAGAGCTTAGAGAGCAAAACAATTTGCGTACATGAGGGCTCAGTCTGTTGAACTTCTTCATCGGCGCTGTGAGCGGGCATTGCAGTGGTATTCGCGGGCCGAGGAGAGCCTGTGAAGGGAGATTAACGTAGCACAGGTTTTAGCGTGGCATACATACAGCTGGTATTAGGCGTCACATTAAATAATTACAATTACGGCATCAATAATTTATGTGGAATAGTTTTCAAGAGCTTAGAAAGTAAAACAATTTGCGTACATGGGGGCTCAGCCTGTTGAACTTCTTCATCGGCGCTTTGAGCGGGCATTTTAGTGGCATTCGCGGGCCGAGGAGAGCCTGTGAAGAGACATTAACGTAGCACAGATTTCAGCGCGACATACATGCAGCTTTGAACTAGGGTGTCGTAGAATATATATATATATATATATATATATATTTCTAAAAGGCCAGTTCTGTTGCTCCCACTGTCAGAGCTATCGCGCAATTGTTTTAACAGCGACACCAAGTTGGCCGCTACTCACTCGCCATGTGCGAAATAGCTGATAACGCGCCACATGGAGTACTCTCTCCAGTTATGAGGTCATTTTCGCCTTGCTGTAAAACGCTACGCCACGGGTAAAATAGCAGAGACAACTGAATCAGAATCGAGCAGGTTACATATAGAGCGTTTTGAGTGAGACGTTTGCTCTAAATTTAACGATTGTGAAGCCGGCAAATTTTTTACTTAGCTAGTTATATCTACCAGCAAAATCATGCCGGCGAATTCATGGATGCTGTGTACACCATGCGTTGGTATTGGTGTAATCTGCGCGAGAATCTTAAAAATGCTGAGTCATGATAACTCGGACAGGTACACATATTGAGTATTAAGTCATTTCTGTAAATAGATGTAGAGGCATGAAAGTTTGTGCTGTTGTATGATCACTTTACAGTATTCCCACCTGGACTTTCGACGTGTGTCTGCCCATCGCCAAAGATGGAAACTGTTGGCACAGCACATCTTAGCAGCCTTGTCTGTCCAGGGTCTGCGTAGTCTCTGCTGGTGAAATGGGCAGAGCACAGGCGGTAGCTGCTGTAGATCTGACGAGGTGGTAAATGAGCCAGGTCCTGCCGTCTCGCATACTGAAGCCAAGCGCGAGATCTGGAAAATCAACGTGTGCGTGTGTAGTATTTGGGTTAGAATGGATTTATTTCTGTTTTCAGGCGTAGATGGATAGCTTTGAGTGAAAACTGGCTTCTTTATTCGAAGTAAGCATTATTTGATATATTTCTCATCTTCCTTTCTTAATTGAATTTTTGTAACCAAGACGACTTGTGATAGCAATCCTGAAAGCAAACTTTAAAATAAAATCTGTCTTTATTATTAAGAGACGCGGATGCATGCTTCTACTTGCGCGATAGCAATGTTTGGTGGCAACGACCCCAGCTTTCCTCCTAATTCAAAATATATTTTTGCAGACAATAGCGGTCATCCCACACCAAAATCTCTAAACAACTATTCGTACATATATACCCTCGCGCACTGCGTATTCCTCAGGTATTTCTCGCGCCCTGCTGCAAATCTTTCATAAAAACCTTGTTAAAACCGGTAATAAATTAGTAGAACACGTAAGTTTACATTGTCCAATTATTTATGGGCTTCTAGCTGCAACTGCATTCTTGTAAATATATCGTAATTGTACTTAAGGCTGAAACTGAAAACATGAAATTGAAGTGTACATTATAAATTATTAGTTTATAAATTTTTTCCTAAATTCCTCTGCAATATGCCGTGGATTTACGTGAGGCCAAAATGAAAACACACAATTGAAACGCATTAATGTAATAACACCCGTCTAAACTCGCAAGTGTAATAATTTATGTACTCAGTACTTAATTAACATATTACTAACAACACATGCTATGAACGTATATGGACCCTCACTTATAGCCAAAAGACTATGGGAGTCGCCTTCCTCCAGATAAATAGGCTGATAATATTACTAACCGTATTATAATAATAACAATAATAATAATAACGCATGCAACGAGAACAGACTGAACGCAGGCAATCAAAAGGTAATAAAAAGAGTGCGCATAAGCTTACACTGTTCTATTAGTTACTGTATATGCTGCTACAAATACATTTGTGACATGCCTTGCATTGCCTTGAGCCAAAGTGCAACATCGAAATGCAATGCACAATCGAAACGCATTAAATTAAAAACGCAAGTATAAACAATCGTGTGTAGCAAATGTATTCGCTGGAATAATTTCCAGATGCTCTGCCGTGCATGTCATGTATAATTGAAGCCGAAAAGCAGACAATCAGAATGTAATGAATAAATCATGTGCGTGTATGCTCAATTAAATTACACAGTTATTACGTCATGAACCAAAATGCCTTCTAAATTATTTATGTCTCAAAAAACATCAGGATTATTTGTTACTACAAGGTCAATAATGTTGGCGGCGCTTGATGTGCGACATGTAGGATTAGTAATAGTTTGCGATAGGGAAAAAATTACACCATTTCCCGCTAAAGGGGACCACGAGGCGACGCGAAGCCGGAGCACTTGCACGATCGTGTTCCGTTGGCGTTCGTTGGGCATGCTACCGACCTCGCCTCGTGGAATGCGAAGAGGAACGCTGCGCGCGTCTTGTCTTCCCTCTAGCCTGGCTGTTAATTCTCACAGGGCGAGCGCGGAACGCGGTTGACAGGCGCGCGAGTGGGCGGCAGCGTAGCAGAGGAGAGAGAGGGGGAGGGGACGCGCATGCCCCGGTGCTCATCACGGCGTTGCGCAGGAGAGAATTTCGGCATGTCTAGCCTGCGTTTCAGAGGAATATCGGAGAGGGTGAGTGGAGAGGGGGAAAGGTAGAGAGGGAGGGGAGAGGGCGAGTGGAGAGGCGGAAAGGGAAGAGGAGGTGTGTGGAGAGGGTATGCGCATGCGCAGTAAGGGTGGTCAAGCCGCACACCACCACCACCACCACCGGTTTGAACTCCGCTATCCGCCCCGTGCATCGGTATGGTGGCGCCACCGCTCGGCTCAGGCGGTTGCACCTTCTCCCAACCCCCCATAGGATCCCATGAATTTTGAATGAAGTTTGCGATTCCGTTGCGCAAAAACAAACTAGCGCCATCTCTCGACCATACGCCACACCGACGACGCAACATCTCCTCTTGCTTCCACCGATATGCCACGCTCCAAGGTGACTTCACTCTCCACTTTCTTTTATTTCTTTCTGTGGCCGTGAGGGCGCACGGTGTGCACTGTGCAGTAGCGCATCCGACAAGACCGGCTGGGCTCGTCGCTTTCGTCGCGCCTTCCTTGAACGTTGCAACGTTAATATTGTGTTAAGGCGGTGGCCACACGTCGGACGATGAGCCCTGATTTCGTTCAGCTGCCATCTCATCAACGGCAATGTTTCAGACGCCTGAGTTGTGTACTTTTGTCCGTTGGTTGCTGGACAAGATGGCCTCCTACAAGACCGCGTTTTTCCAAGGCAGCTGTGTGCGTAGTTCTCGGCGTCGCAGCAGTTTGATGACGCGAGGACGTCAACTGGTGCTACATCGTGGGAACTGCTCAAATGACTGCAACCTTTACGACATTGTGGCAGAATATTCTAGCGTACTGTACGCGCACGATTGTGCTACACTTAAAATACCGCGCTTGGCCTCGCACGTCAACCTGGTACGCCTGTGTGCAACAAGTGTGTTGTTATCGTTGTTGCGTCGGTTAATATTGAATTGCAATTGGAATACCGTTTTTGCAAAGGTAAGTGAAGCTGTAAGTAGTTGGCCTTCTATATGCTCGCTACTCCACGAACATTACTTCCAGAATCGCATTTTATGTTGAGCTGCACGTACCAAAGGAGAATCTTGCATAAGAGATACATTACAGGCGTGCGCATTTCCTATATAAATCTGAGTAATGCCACGCATGCGCATTGCCTATATAAGTCTGAGTAATGCCATGCTCAATTTAAAGCGCATGTGTTAGAGGATTGTGGCTTCAATGGTGAAAGTGATTAGATATTCCGAAATATATGATTGCAATGCAATTAGAACTTTCTCATATGTTAACACGGTCTGTGAACAAAAAAAAACGCTGTGTGAATGTTTGTTGGTCATTTGCTAAAGTACTTTCACGCATTATTATGCAGCTGTGTGAAGGCTGTTAAAACGTTCAGCAAGTTAGATTTTGGTTTTCTTGGCCTAGTTGAGTGCTACGAGTGTTGGGCGAAGATAAAAACGCGTGTCTTTTGTTCGTTTATTAAGCAGGCATACAGCCTTAATATTCATTGTTGTTGTACTGTTTGGGGTGTTCAATAAAACAAGAATGCTGTTTTGTTCTGCAACAGCTTTTATTTCGTCTGTGTTAACACATCACGCAAACAACTTGGACACATGCACGTAAGAAACGTACGCAGTGCATCGCGCGCACGCATAAGAAAACGGGCCTGTCATTTTAAAACAAATAATATAGAACAATCGACGTAACAAACGGCATGGTGGCCTAGTGGAGCAGCGTCGGCAGTACAAATATCAAACCAGAATGAAAAATGAATAGAAAAACGGCGAGTAACGGGCGCTTTGCCCATGGCTTTTATGAGCCGTGCGTATCCACCTTTCGCCACCGTTCGCCGTTGGTGGCGCCACCAGTACAGCTCAAAGCAGCAGCGCACGAGGCGGACAAGATGCTTCGCATCTAAAATCGAGACACGACAAAGGAAACATATGAGCGTCGCTCTCACTTTCTGTGAAGGATTGCGTGAACCAGTATATAATAGGGAAAGTAATATCTTTGAATATGACAGAATATTGTCACGTGGACGTGACGTCGACGAACACAGCAGTCGGCGTTTGTAAGATGAAACTGTTTATTTGGCCGAACTTGTGGCCGGAAAATGAGAACTAGAACTACAGCAATGCACGCTGTACAATGATAGCGGCGAACAGGGCGTCGTCCGTCGATCAACTGACAAGCGATCAAGCGCGTCGACTTTTATACAGGCGCTATCGAACTTTCCAGCAATATCGCTGGTGGCGGCGTTATCTCTAGACAAAACTGGAACATTCGCGTGCGGGGCGCAATCTTAACAAACCGATCTACTACAATCGCGACGCTTCTAGAACACTACTTCGCGGACAGCGTCGAGCGTTGACAACCGTCCCTGCCGGTCAAACCCGAATACATCAAAACAAGACAAGAAGTGGGTATGGCATTGCCACCCTCTGAAAAAGCATCGTCCCGATGCTTATGAAAGAACATAGAAGAGAAAAAAACAAAACAAACCAAGTGCATACACAAATAAATTACAATAACGAAGGAAAAAATAGAGTCCCCAGGCTCGCTAACGCGCAAAAAACGGCTTAAGGCGCACGACATGGACGACTTCAGGTCGCGCACGGCACCGCTGAGAGTTCGTAATGCCGTCAGGGGCAACCTCATAGTCGAGTGCGCCGAGGCGTCGAAGTACCCTGTACGGTCCGAAGTATCGTCGAAGAAGCTTCTCACTAAGTCCTCGTCGGCGTATTGGCGTCCATACCCATACACGGTCACCGGGTTGGTATTCCATGTGGCGTCGTCGAAGGTTGTAGCGGCGGCTGTCAGTCGTCTATTTGTTCTTTATCCGTAGGCGGGCGAGCTGTCGTGCTTCTTCGGCGCGCTGTAGGCAGGTGGTCACGTCGATGTTTTCCTCGTCGGTCACGTTTGGTAGCATGGCGTCGAGCGTCGTTGCCGGGCTCCTTCCGTAGACCAACTTGTATGGCGTCATCTGCGTCGTTTCCTGTACGGCCGTGTTGTACGCGAAGGTCACGTACGGAAGGATGGCGTCCCACGTCTTGTGTTCGACGTCGACGTACATGGCCAGCATGTCGGCGATGGTCTTATTTAGACGCTCGGTGAGGCCGTTGGTCCGTGGGTGGTACGCGGTGGTGCGGCGATGGCTTGTGTGGCTGTATTCCAAGATCGCCTGAGTTAGGTCAGCTGTGAACGCCGTACCTCTGTCGGTGATGAGAACCTCTGGGGCGCCGTGTCGAAGGACGATGCTCTCAACGAAGAACTTGGCTACCTCAGCGGCACTGCCTTTGGGCAGGGCTTTTGTTTCGGCGTAGCGGGTGAGGTAGTCGGTAGCCACGACGATCCATTTATTTCCGCAAGTCGACGTTGGGAACGGCCCCAGGAGGTCCATCCCGATCTGCTGGAATGGTCGACGAGGAGGCTCGATCGGCTGAAGGAAGCCTGCTGGTCTTGTGGGCGGTGTCTTCCGTCACTCACAGTCTCGGCACGTCCTTACGTAGCGAGTGACGTCGGCGGCAAGGCGCGGCCAGTAGTACTTTTCGTGTACTCGTGCGAGCGTTCGGGAAAGTCCGAGGTGTCCAGCCGTCGGGTCGTCGTGCAGGGCATGCAAAATTTCTGGTCGCAGTCCCGAAGGTACAACGATAAGGTAGCTGGCTCGGGCCGGAGAGAAGTTCTTCTTTACGAGGACGTTGTTTTTCAAAGAAAATGATGCCAATCCTCGCCTGAATACTTTTGGGACAACGATGGTCCTGCCCTCTAGGTATTCCACTAGACCCTTCAGTTCAGGGTCGGCTCGCTGTCGTTCGGCGAAGTCTTCAGTACTTATGGCTCCCAAGAAGCTGTCATCATCCTGGTCGTCGGGCGTTGGTGGGTCGACGGGGGCACGAGACAAGCGGTGGGCGTCGGAGTGTTTCCTTCCGGACTTGTACACGACAGTAATGTCAAATTCTTGAAGTCTCAGGCTCCACCGTGCGAGGAGACCTGAAGGGTCCTTCAAGTTAGCTAGCCAACACAAGGCGTGATGGTCGCTCACAACTTTGAAGGGCCTGCCGTAGAGATAGGGGCGAAACTTTGACGTAGCCCAGATGATGGCGAGGCACTCCTTTTCTGTTGTGGAATAGTTGACCTCTGCTTTAGACAGCGACCGGCTAGCAGAACTGATAACCCTTTCCAGTCCGCCCGCCCGCTGCACAAGGACGGCGCCGAGTCCTATGCTGCTTGCATCGGTGTGAATCTCCGTATCGGCGTATTCGTCGAAATGCGCAAGTATCGGAGGTGTCTGCAGGCGTCGTTTCAGTTCATGAAATGCTTCGACTTGCGCTGTTTGCCACCTGAATTCGACGTCGGTCTTCGTGAGCTGCGTTAGTGGCTCGGCGATCCGTGAAAAGTCTTTGACAAAGCGTCTGTAATAGGCGCACAAGCCGAGAAATCGGCGCACGGCCTTCTTGTCGGTGTGTGGCGAGAAAGCGGCGATGGCAGCTGTTTTCTGCGGGTCTGGGAGCACTCCAGTCTTGCTGATCACGTGACCCAGAAACAAGAGCTCCTCGTACGCGAAGCGACACTTTTCTGGCTTCAGGGTGAGCCCGGAGTTCTTGATTGCTTGAAGTACGGATTGAAGTCGCTGGAGGTGTTCGTCGAAGTTCGAGGAATACACAACGACGTCGTCCAAGTAAACAAGGCAAGTCTGCCACTTCAAGCCAGCTAATACAGTATCCATGACTCGTTGGAAAGTCGCAGGTGCCGAGCAAAGACCGAAGGGCATGACCTTGAACTCGAACAGGCCGTCCGGCGTTATAAAGGCGGTCTTTTCTCGGTCTGTCTCGTCGACTTCAATTTGCCAGTAGCCGGTCTTGAGGTCCATCGACGAAAAGTAATTCGCGTTGTGTAGTCGATCCAGGGTGTCGTCTATCCGTGGGAGAGGGTATACGTCCTTCTTTGTGATTTTGTTCAGGCGACGATAATCGACGCAGAAACGTAGGGTCCCATCCTTCTTCACTAATACCACGGGAGACGCCCACGGGCTGTTGGACGGCTGGATGATGTTGTCGCGTAGCATTTCATCCACTTGTTTCTTAACGGCTTGTATTTCAGCTTGTATTTCAGCTTGTATTTCAGCTAGTATTTGGCCATCGCTGTAGGCTGTCATTAGCGCGGCGTTAAATTCGCATTTGATGGCTATGGTGAAGGCGGCGCATCATCATCGGAGTCACTGTCCACCTGGGCTGGTTCGAGAACCCTTCTGCATCATGTTTTTGTATCTGCGCTCGAACCGAATTTATCTCATCAACGTATAATCCCGGCTCTTTACTTTCAAATGCATGGAGCTTATGAAGTAAATCATAAAGATAACGTTTTTCAGCAGTTTTTCTGTGGGTCAACTCGCATGAAATACCAATTGCCTCATACTTAACTTTCTCTTTGAACATTTCCCACTGAGCAAAAATTGGCAGCTGTCGACATTGTGTTACCTCGCGTAGCAATTCGTTGATTATTTTTTCGAAACATTCTTCACGCAAGAGCTGTACGTTAAGCTTCCATAGTTCCCAGTTTGGAGGAACATTACGAAATTTTGGGGGACCCCATGAAACGGCTACTAAGCAATGGTCTGTAAAAAAATCACAGTTTCGCCGCAAGGGCGAAGCAATGAATGCGATAGCAAGAAACTAATGCTATACCAATGGATACTCTCAGTTTGAACAGCGCTCCTGTTACAAAGACGGCCGAAGCAGCGAAGGAAACTAGCGTGCTTCAAGTGTCGAGCTGTGACACTTGATAGTTCGCGCTCATCTTCTGTTTGTTCGTTAAGCGGCGTCGTTTAGCGGCGCTCCGCAACATGAGCGCGGACATCACGGTTAAAGCTTGAAACATCTCTCTTGCCCTCACCACGAGAAAACCGCGCGGGCAGACAGCGGAAGGCCAAGGTTCTCCTTGCGCAAATATAAGAAGCGAGCGAGCTCGCCGACGACTTTTAAATGCGCTCGTCGCGCTCCTAGCGCCATCTCGCTGGTAATGAAGAAACGCTTATGAGAGAGAGCGGATCGAGGCATTCCTGGAACACTTTCAAGGCTTGCTGAAAGGACTGATCAACTGCATCATATTTGCAATCAAACAGAATCAAGTAATCATCGACAAAGCGAAAGCACTTACTAACATTCATCCCAGCCAACCGTTCATGAAGCTTTCTATCCAAATGAGCTAGATACAAATCGCTTAACACGGGGGCGATGCACGAGCCTATGCACACGCCTGTTTTTTGCAGAAAGACTTCACCATTCCACTCTGCAAAGGTGGAAGCAAGGTAGAGCTTCAGCACATCCAGGAAGCCCGAAACGGAAATACCACACTTGTTTTGGAAGGCAACACCACCAAATTCGAAAATTGCCTTTTCAATGGCATTTATGAGTGGTTTGTGTGGAATAGAATAATAAAGGTCTTTTATGTCGATGGAAACGCCCCCACAACGACTGGGAACATGTTGGCTGAGGTGACTGACAATCTGCGAAGAACTTTTTACTAAGAAAGGATCGTGAACTGGCAGCAACTTTAGGTAACTCTGAAGCCAGGAGGCAACACACTTCTGCCATGTGTCCCGTTCAGAGATAATGACACGAAAGGGCATGTCAACCTTATGCGTCTTCACAGAAAAAAATAAATTCAGCGTCAATTCAGCGCACTAGGATCATAATTGAGGCCGCAAAAAGCTCAAGGAAGTTGCATCAGTAAACCGTTCATTTCCTTATCGGAAAAAGAATTGACGTATTTGAATTCTTCGGCACGTGGTGTCGCAAGGTGATATCTTGGTTCTTTGGGGGTTCTTTCTTGCAATTTAGGTTTTTTTGGTTTCTTTTTTTTAAGTGCCTGGATAAGCATGTGATCTTATTCTGGTCTGGAGCCTATATATATGTGCGTTTTTGTAATGAAAACCAATTGGATGCTACGCGTGTCCTCGTCGTTTGTATGTGTACCGTGTAAAATTTTTGCGCTGAGCAGTTTAATAATTGTGTTTTCTGTTGTTTCTGCGGCTAGGCCTAATCTGCGTCTCACTCTCTCATTTTTTGCTTGGTGTGTGAGGCCTGATCTGCTGGAATGGCTCTGACGCCACCCGTTCATCTGCGTGGTCAGGACTAATGAAGAAACGTGGCAACTGCAAGACACTGCCGATGGTGCAGAAAAGCAGCAATTATTCGTCAGGTCGAAGGTGGCTAACCTGACTCCGAAATTGCTCCGAAGTTTTCACCGGGCTGGACAATGATCAGATGACGCGTCGGGTTCTCGAACCAGCCCAGGTGGACAGTGACTCCGATGATGATGCGCCGCCTTCACCATAGCCATCAAATGCGAATTTAACGCCGCGCTAATGACAGCCTACAGCGATGGCCAAATACTAGCTGAAATACAAGCTGAATTGCTTGCGTGTGTGTGTGTGTGTGTGTGTGTGTGTGTGTGTGTGTGTGTGTGTGTGTGTGTGTGTGTGTGTGTGTGTGTGTGTGTGTGTGTGTGTGTGTGTGTGTGTGTGTGTGTGTGTGTGTGTGTGTGTGTGTGTGTGTGTGTGTAAATGTGTGAACAGACGTACATTGACAAGTTTTTCCAGCCACTGCGTTAAGAAGGGTGTTATTTTTTTCTAGCAAATCCTTTTTTTTCGGACTCTCGATTTGTCTGACTTTTCGGTGGTTCCCAACGAATCCGAATGAATGGTTGGCTACTGTATGACACTACCTACAGACTACCGGACACATTATAAGACGCTAATCAACCCGCACAGTTCATGAAAGTGAACGGTACACGGGAAAAGACGACGCCGATCACCCGCCACAAGTTCTCCGCGTGTATGTCGTTGTGCGGCTACGGCCGCAGTCACAACTTCTACACGTGCAAAAAAACATTTTTTTCTCGGGTTTATAAGTTTGCCATAATAATTAAGAATATTGTATTGGAAGCATGTTGATTTCACGCCACCATCTGTGCTTAGTATATCATTTTAAATTGTAAAAGAAAAAACAATCCATACGTCACAAGACGTTATGGCGCTGCGAGCGCGTGTGACCTGTGTGAGGCTTGCGTTTGTTACGCGCCGCTGTAAGGCATTCCGCTTGGGGAACTCCTGGGTACGCAACACCGCGCGGCCCCAAGCCCGCGGGAACCCAGCAATAAAACGCTCTAATGCCCCCGCGCGCTCCTAGCGCCGCCGCGCGGCACCTGCGGCGGCATAGCAAGCTCTCCCCATAGCGTTACGGATGAGTTTCGTGACCAGAAAAGCATTGAAGGACTCTGGTATTACCCACGTTTTTTTTTTTTTTTTGGATGTTACCCTCAAGGCACTAATTAGTCAATGTTTTCTTATCTTTTCAGTTTCGTGTCCCGAATTCCAAGAGCCATCCTCGTGCTGGCTACATCTTGGACATTGTAGGAGGCCGGGACATCCAATTTCTGACTGTCTACTTCCTACCACCTGGTGGGTACCTAAATAGATTTGCGTCTTCACCCATGCCACGTTCAGATGGAGCGAAGTCCTACTACAACGTACTGACTCGGTAATAAAAGGAAAACAACTAGCAGCACGGCAAACAGCGGATCAGCTCCAATTGAGTCACGCGTCTTCCTCAGCCATCAGCGATGCCGCATACAAATAATCGAAAAACTTACGATGCGCTAATAGAAGGTGTCATCATTTGAGGAGAGAAACGGCTAGGTGTCACTCTCCAGTAACCTACACTTCTACTCGCGCACACCCAACGTTTCGGGAGCGCGATAAGTAGAGCTCCGTAGCTTGATCCGTGAACGCGCGAAGGCGTTCCGCTGCCTGCTGGCGCGTCTCACAGCAACAAAGCACTCACTCAAACTGTATTGAAGAGAAATGGAGTGGAAATCGAGGAGCCAGCCTCCGCGGCGCGGAGTAGGGCGCCTCGTAGCTACCGCGCCGAATGAAAGAGCGCTGACATCGAGGCGACCTTGCGCTGAGACTACCGAAGCGCGGCCCGTCCGCGCTCGTTGGTCTCACGATGCAGTACTCCTTCACTTCACCTCTCCAAGACGGCGACATCGCCTCACGCCAACAAGGTCGGTGCGAAAGATGGAAGATGTGAAAAATATAAGGCGCCTTTGTAGCGGTTCAAGCACGAGCGTCTGTGGCGCAGTGGTTATAGCACCCGACTCCCATCGTCGCGTACGGAGTGGTCGTGGGTTGGACTCCCAGGTCAAACTTCCTAATCTGCATTTTACTGACGTATTTCCGTGACGGAAATTTGTAAGTGAAGTATTGTTGGACCTCGGCATAAGACACTATTGCGTTAAAAATGGTTGCAAAATGGCACCACGAGCTCTTCTCTGCTCCGAATAAGACTTCGAGGCTTTGTGACCGCATCTCTTCAAGAGGTGCGTGCGGCGAGAAGCCTGCGAAGTACTTTTTTGTGTTGCGCTACGAGGCTCATTCGACCTCTGCCAATGTTTATAGAGCCGAAACCGGACGCTGTACTAGGGAGTGTGTTTTATCAATTAAGAATGGAACGCGGTGCCGTTATCCTTTCCGCTGTGACTGGTGTGGCTCTGTACCGCAGTTTGAGCGTAGGCAAATTCTTGGAAGAAGCCCGGATGCACTTGCTCAGGAACTGCTAGAGACATTTCTTATTAGACTGAAACGCGACTCTTGCATCAGCGTGCCGATGTTATTGCTGCACAATATTCAGCGGTTTATTTAGCTGTTTGATTTGGTCCCCTTTCTGTTAATCTGGTTTGTAAGTTTGCGCCTTGCCGTTTCACGAAGCTACGCACCAAATGGCCTAACACCGCGTACTCTTACGCTACACTCATCACGATCGAGGAACACGGAAAATAATACGAGCAGCAGAAAGGGACAAGGTTGACTGCTAGTGTTTCAGTGTGCCATGTATTGCAATGTTTAATAAAGAATTGTGCTATCTAGCTGCAGCACGTGAATGATAATCTACGAGTTTTCTGTTTTGATATTAAACGATGCTCTTTACCCCTGAGCTGTAGAAGCTCCTCATTCCGCCGGTTTGCGTCACCAGAAAATTATCGTCATCATGATAGTCACCTTATGAGTAGGGCTCCTTGTTTTCGGATAAATCCGAAAATATCCGATAAGCACTCGGCAGTACAATTCGGATTCATCCGATAAACGGTTCAGGAGGCCAGTACGACCCTATCCTCTTTTTTATCAAAAGAGCATGTTCTAAGATGTCAATGATATATCTGTCGGTTTGGCCGTTGTGAACTTTATTTCACGTCAACAGTATCTCCTGCACCACACCCATCGCACATTTAACAAGGGGCTTGTGGCGCAAATAGTCAGTGACGTCCACGTATCTAAGGATCCCAGGATCGCGAGACGACAGCTTGATACACGTTCCCCGGGCAATATTGAGGCGCACCACACGACATCGTATATACGGGCCTCGTAGTGCATGCTTCCGTGTATACCAAGACGCCTTAAAGTTGTAATATGCCACACCAAGGTGTTTTGTATTCAAGTATTTGTGCTTGTGTGTATAGGTGTTTGCGCGTTCAAACTTTCCAGACAACTAATTTACGCTCCGCTTGTTCTGGTGCTTTCGTATTCATACATGATTTCATCTAAGATATTGGAGTATTGTGAATAACGTGAAATTAAACTTGGAATATCGGAGAATTGGGAATTTGCGAAAAATAAACAGCGAAAAACGCCGAATTTCCGCAACACTCCGGAAAACACTGTCCGTATTGCAAAAAAAAAAAATAAACAGCGAAAACACGGAGCTTTGTTGAGGTTCCTTGTTGTTGGTGCTTATCAACGCGATAGCGGTGAACAGCTCGTTTCACAGAAATGTCGGCGTCGTTCGTTGTAAGCGAAAAAAATTCACCCCACCTGCCCGAAGGGAATCGTGAGGAAATGCGAATGCATTTGTTTGGGCGCGAGTGTGCGGCGAAGTAATTATATAATGAATGACGAGACGGTGATTTGTAGGGTAACCATTTATTTAACACCTGTTTGCGTTATCGTTGCACTTGACGGCCACGATCACTGCCTTGTGGTCGGTAAAGTGCGCGGTCAGAGGGTCTTTGAGAAGCATGCGGGCGTCACAGTTTCAGGTAAAGAGTAGATCAGTGCAAGTACCGTGAATGGTTGTGGGGCAGAGTTCGGATGCGGTAGAGGCACACTGCATAGAGTGCTTGGCGCGCATGTCCTCGACAAGCCACTGTCCACTCGTCTTTCGCACGTCAACGTTAGTCATCAACCAACACAACGGGGTCAGAGCTTTTGGAGCGCGCACAGACACTTTCCATGGCCGCATCGAGCTGCGCGGCAACGGCGTCTCGGGCGAGGTTGGCTCGCTTCAGGCGCTTGCGTTCGGCATCACGCGCTCTTCGCTTCGCAGCCTTGTCTTCCACGTCAGCCATCTCGCGTCAGCCAAAGCCGGCGAACGGGTCGAGAGTAGAGCGCGCGCTCCGCTCCATTTATATACGCTTGCGAGCGAGCGAACGGGAGAGCGTGGCGCCCGCCGAGAGGAGAAGCGCCGAAGCACGCGCTTACCCTCGCCCACACTCTCCCACACACGCGGGAGCTCCGCCGAGATCCGCGATGCGAGCGCCCTCACGCGCCCGAGCGTGCTACTCCTCTCCACTCACTCTCCTCTGATCCGCCCGCACCACCTGCTCCGGTTGCTAGGGGCGAGGAGGAGCGCGCGCGCTCGCAGCTGTTGCTATGGGAGAGGGGGGCGGGAGCGGAGAGATCGGGGACGCCGCACGGCGCCTGACATAGCTCGACTAAAAAATGCATTCGCATTTAAAATCAGCGTAAGTTGTGCAACTGGACGAATGATAGAAAAAATGCTTGGCACGAATGGGCATCGCACCGAGGCCTGCTTGCCAAGCATGTGTTCTACCACAGAGCGACGTCCGTGTTCGAAATCGATTTGGAAAAAAAAAACAGTATGTTTAGTAGTGCGAGGAGTGTTATATTGCGTGGCAGATGCGTAGCATTTCACCAGCGGTCAAAGCATATGAGTTGCGCAACGAGGTTTAAAGTTCTACGCATGACTTATAGTTCTAGGCACTATAGCATGACAAAGCGCCGAGACATGAATAATCATCAACATCAGCATAAAAAAGTGGCCAGATGTGCAGGTGCGCGTGTTGTCTTACGGAGTGGGCACTTTGGCAATGGCAATAAAATTTACGGCGTAGTGGGCAACAGGAGGCATTCTGGGATAGTTGTTACGAGTACAGACGTTCGTTTCCCAGCGGCATGGCTGACACCGAGAAGCGAAGGCAGGCCAGCGATTGAGAAGGCGATTACGCTGTCGTGCTTTACTCCTGAAAGCGATGCTCAAGAGCTCCTTTCTTTCACCGATTTCTGGGGAGGCTGTATTCGGAGTTTATTTTTTTAAAAGCGAAGCTGTTTCGCAAATCATTCGTTGTGAGTCGATCGCAGAAAACCGTCATCATCATAAACGGGTGTGTGCCACAGAAATTGGGAAAATCCCACTACTCACCACCGGTCCGCTAAAAAAGAAGAAGACAACGGTTAGCCCAGCAAACGACTGCGAAGCGACGGCGGCGAGCCGAAGGCGCAGAGTACGTGCAATTAGAGAATACTACGGGAAAGGCAACGGCGCCTGCGAGAAGACCCCGAAGTGGCGGAATGCCTGCGCTAACGCCGACGTACCCGTAGATCTATGAGAGATGCGAAAGCTTGTTTGAATGACAATGGTAGTGCAAAGAAACGGGACACAAGAAGGCAACTTGCGCCTTCATGTATGCCGTATTATTGCGCTACCATTGTTTTTTAAGTATGCCGTGCCAACAAGCCCACCTTGGAGCTTTAAGCGAACTCTTGATTTCAGCGCAAGTTTCTGTCTTTGGAGTTTGGATAACCCTGTCGTGTCTGTGACTGTCTGTGGTTTACCTCAAACCTCTCTGCGCTGAGAATCAGCGTATAAACAACGTAGCATCACTTAGCTAAGGCTCAGAAACAGCCTAGCATCAATGAGAATAATCTTGAGAACCGTCCAGTTTTGCTGTTTCGAGCCTTGTGCAGCATAGTGCAAGCTTTGCCAATCTTTTAAGAGCGAAGCTGCCTAGGCTGTCGGTGACTCGTGCTCCGTCGTCAAAAGCTGTCAAGAACCGGCATGCGCTCTCTTCGCAGTGAAGCTTGTGCTCCGTCGTGCAAAACTCTTCAGGTAGGTACGCGCCACAGGAATTGGGCAAGCCTGTTAATACCTAGCGCGTTATCGTGTACGATTTCAGTTAACTGCGGTATGGTCGACAAACCTCTGCGAAAACAGTGCTGGCTAGGATACAGGATTGCTTCATTTTCGAAAAATATGTTAACTGTTTTAAAATGCTACGTTCGAGGAGTTTACATGCCGTGCTCGTTAACGATATTGGTCTGGAATTTGATTCAATGGATTTACCTGCCGATTTGCAGATGGGAATAATTTTAGCTTTTTCCAATCGTCCGGTAGTGTTGATGTTTAGAGGGATTCACAGAAAATACAGCCGAATTATCTGCTACACCACTGTGCGTACCTTTTGTGAAGAAATTAGACCGACCGCCATGACTGCTCCGTCTTCTCCCCTTTTTGGGCCACCCTAATCATCCCCTGATGATAATACGT
The DNA here is from genome assembly GCF_013339695.2 of Rhipicephalus sanguineus. Taxonomy (NCBI): domain Eukaryota; kingdom Metazoa; phylum Arthropoda; class Arachnida; order Ixodida; family Ixodidae; genus Rhipicephalus; species Rhipicephalus sanguineus. Next base: position 5,097,324 of record NC_051181.1, read on the forward strand.
ATGCCCCAGATGCGCCAATCGTTTTCTTCTATTTTCAACACATCTTCGCCGTCGCCAAATGAACACGCCGAATCGAAAGACCGGTATTGTGTCTCAGCACTTAGAAACTTCGTCAACTGGCTTGCGTCGAGTTCAGTAGTTAGAGGTTCAGGTGGTCACTATCGTTGCTGCATTTCGTAGATCATTTGCTGCGATGCGTCTGCTGGCGATGTCCAGCTTTCACTTCCCCTTTTGCTCTCAAAGCCTCCTGGGCAGACATTACCAAAGGAACTCGGCATTCTAGCCTCGCGAATCTTCTATAGACCATTATAGACCGACCATCAGGCAGGCAGGTGCACAGCAGGCGGTTTCAAGGGCCAATCCTGCGTGATCAGAAGTCATAATATTAATCACCTATAGGGTCTTCAGTATCGAAGCCGCCTTCATTATGGTAATTTGCACCTGTGCTTCATGTTCCTGCTGCTTCGAAGGCGGGAGCTACAGGACGGGTGTCGGGACAGAAATTCGTCACTCTGGCCTCGCACGTCTCGAAGTACTCATCGATGAGAAAATCTTGTGATGGGCGGAGTTACCTTTCACTGGGCGGAGTGCAGGGCTGTTGAGATGTTCCTCTCTATGTGCACGTCCAAGCCTTGCAAACCCCAGGCCGTCGTCGTGAAGGGCGAGTAGGTACGGAGCCGAAGTAGACGTGAGGACTCCTGTCTCGCGAGCCTCCAGACGACGTCTGGAGTCACGTTGCTGACCTCCATGGACTGTCTTGCCTGGCGAACATCGGGCCATTGTCGTGAAGGGCGAGTCAATACAGAGCCGAAGTAGACGTGAGGGCTCCCGTCTCGCGAGCCTCCAGACGACGCCTTGCGAACATGGGGCCGTCGTCGTGAAGGGCGAGTCAGTGCGGAGCCGAAGTAGACGTGAGGGCTCCCGCCTCGCGAGCCTCCAGACGATCCTTTTCGAACATGGGGCCGTCGTCGTGAAGGGCGAGTCAGTGCGGAGCCGAAGTAGACGTGAGGGCTCCCGTCGCGCGAGCCTCCAGACGACGCCTTGCGAACATGGGGCCGTCGTCGTGAAGGGCGAGTCAGCACGGAGCCGAAGTAGACGTGAGGGCTCCCGTCTCGCGAACCTCCAGACTATGCTTTTCGAACATGGGGCCGTCGTCGTGAAGGGCGAGTCAGTGCGGAGCCGAAGTAGACGTGAGGGCTCCCGTCTGGCGAGCCTCCAGACGATGCTTTTCGAACCTGGGGCCGTCGTCGTGAAGGGCGAGTCAGTGCGGAGCCGAAGTAGACGCGAGGGCTCCCGTCTCGCGAGCCTCCAGACGACGCCTTGCGAACATGGGGCCGTCGTCGTGAAGGGCGAGTCAGTACGGAGCCCAAGTAGACGTGAGGGCTCCCGTCTCGCGAGCCTCCAGACGATGATTTTCGAACATGGGGCCGTCGTCGTGAAGGGCGAGTCAGTGCGCAGCCGAAGTAGACGTGAGGGTTCCCGTCTCGCGAGCCTCCAGACGATGCTTTTCGAACATGGTGCCGCCGTCGTGAAGGGCGGGTCAGTGCGGAGCCGAAGTAGACGCGAGGGCTCCCGTCTCGCGAGCCTCCAGACGACGCCTTGCGAACATGGGGCCGTCGTCGTGAAGGGCGAGTCAGTACGGAGCCCAAGTAGACGTGAGGGCTCCCGTCTCGCGAGCCTCCAGACTATGCTTTTCGAACATGGGGCCGTCGTCGTGAAGGGCGAGTCAGTGCGGAGCCGAAGTAGACGTGAGGGCTCCCGTCTCGCGAGCCTCCAGACGATGCTTTTCGAACATGGGGCCGTCGTCGTGAAGGGCGAGTCAGTGCGCAGCCGAAGTAGACGTGAGGGCTTCCGTCTCGCGAGCCTCCAGACGATGCTTTTCGAACATGAGGCCGTCGTCGTGAAGGGCGAGTCAGTGCGGAGCCGAAGTAGACATGAGGGCTCCGGTCTCGCGAACCTCCAGACGATGCTTTTCGAACATGGTTCCGTCGTCGTGAAGGGCGGGTCAGTGCGGAGCCGAAGTAGACGTGAGGGCACCCGTCTCGCGAGCCTCCAGACGATGCTTTTCGAACATGGGGCCGTCGTCGTGAGGGGCGAGTCAGTGTGGAGCCGCAGTAGACGTGAGGGCTCCCGTCTCGCGGGCCTCCAGACGATGCTTTTCGAACATGGGGCCGTCGTCGTGAAGTGCGAGTCAGTACGTAGCCGAAGGAGACGTGAGGGCTCCCATTTCGCTAACCACCCGACGACGCCTGCAGTCACTCCAGTTCATGCATGCTCCTAGCAGTCTCAGTTCCAGCCGGAGTCGTGGTCCCGGGTTTCACGGCATCAAATGATGATGATCTCCTCGACTTGATGGCGCTCACCCACAAAGGGGGATGGGCCAAGAACCGGGCGGCAGGATGCTTAAGGTAATCACCAATTATACTAAACAAATCTTTAATTTAGGTTAAAAAATGTAATTGTTGAAGGAGCAAGCGGACAGACTATCGTTTCGGTAGTTTCTAAGATAAATAATAACAGATTTCGAATCAAGATTATGGACAGAGATAAATAGACTAACACGGTAATCTTTTTGTTTCACTGATGTAATCGAACACAGCAGAGCAGACATCCCTGTGGCTATACCCTAACAAAGTGCCGCCAAATGATAAAATTTCTGGAACATTCATTGCTAATCCTAACTTCTTAAATGGCGCTACAAGGTATCTTTTTCTCTGATTAGAGTAGCGGCGACAAAATAAAAAGAAATGATCTATTGTTTCAATTTCATTGCAAAACATGCGTAACGAGGACGCCTTGAGGCCAGCTTTATGTAGATAATTCAACTGCGGAATCCTACAACGCAATCTGGTGTATGAAACTTCTAATTGTCGAGATAAACACCATTGTTTCTTCCAGCCATATCTTAGATGTTCGAAGTCTTTAAATTTATCCAATGAGAATCTGCCTATTTCGCTTTGCAAACAAGCATTTCTGAATCTCAATGCTGTCGCGTAAGCCGTATCTGGTAAAATTGGGATGAGGGGTCCACTCAGGGCGATTGTGGCTAATGAGTCAGCCATTTCGTTCAAAGATAGTCCGCGGTGTCCTGGTACCCATAGCAACTGAACTTTTTGTAAGTTTGCCGGTATTAGGTGACTAAACAAACGAATGAGTGTTAAATTTGTTGTCGCAGAAAGTGCAGTACATACTGAGAGAGAATCTGTAATTATCACTGCTGTTGATTCACTTGAGGGAAGTTTGCGTAATGCTAGAACAATTGCCAATAATTCTGCAATGAATATAGGAGTATAATCTGGAAGTCGAACCGAAAAAGACCAGTCAAGAAAAGGAGAGAAGATGCCAACCCCCGCCTTCTCCTTTGATACTGATGCATCAGTCGCAATTATATTGCTTATTTTCAGGTGAGCTATATAATCTTCTAACTGGTTATTTAGATACCGAAATGGCATTTGTTTCGCAATACAAGGGAAAATATCGTCAAATTGTATGTGAAGATTTGAATTAGCATTACCTGTTGAGCCAATATGTTTAATTTTTACATTCAGTGGTTCAAGCAATCCTTGTACAAATATAATCTGTGGGGTGTGTAGTCGCGACCAATGTTTTTCAAAGAATAAACTCGGTTCTTTAATGAACACGTAAAATGATCGTCTCTGAGGCGAATCGTATATCTTGAGGAATGTTTGAACAGTAAGTAATTTGAATCTATTTAACAAAGAAGGTAGTCGCGCCTCCATATACAACACATTGTTAGCAACAAACTTTGGAAGTCCAAGGCACAAACGCATAGCTTCCCTTTCCAATAGTACTAGGGGTCTCATTTTATAAGTTGCGCTGCCAGAAAATAAAACGCACCCGAATTCCAAGATAGGCCGCAAATACATTTTATAAATCATTATCAGCGTATCTCTTCGCAATCCCGTTCTGCGGTTACCAAGCTTCCGCAGCCACCCCATTGCACGTGTTGCCTTAGAGTAAACTTCTTCAATATGACATCGCCAGTTTAATGTTTTATTATATATGATGCCCAAATATTTCAGGGAATCTACCTGTGGAATGAGCTCTTGACTATAAATCAGCGAGGTGTTGACAGGCTCCTTAAAAGAGAACGCAATAAGCGCGCTTTTCTTGACGTTCAACGTCATATGAATATTTTGCAGCCATGATTCCAGCGTATTGAGATAATTTTGTAACGTCTCATATAGTGAGTGCAGATCATTATTTGACGCGAAGAAAGCAATATCATCTGCGTACACATACAATTGAATATCCTGATGACTAGGAATGGAGCTTAAGAATATATTAAACAATACGGGCGACAGCACGGCCCCTTGTGGTACGCCACGTTTCTGCCTATATTTATTAGATGAGCAGCCATCTTTAAAACAATAAAATTCCCTTTCTCTTAAAAACTCTGAAACCCAAGCTGTTATGTAGTTTGGAAATCGGTAATTTTCCATCTGTTTAATGAGTATCGAATGCTCAACCTTATCGTACGCTTTAGCTAAATCCAGAGTAACTAACGCACAGTATTCTCGCCGACGCCGAGCCAGCTGTATTCGACTCTCTAAATCAACATGCGCACACCATATTGAGCATCCAGCTCTAAAGCCAATTTGACTGGGGTTTAGTATTGATTGATCATCTATATATTTATTTAACCGGACATTCAAAACTCTTTCTATGAGTTTAACCAGGTTAGGCGTGAGTGATCAAATGTAAAGAAATTTGACCGACCGCCATGACTGCTCCGTCTTCTTCCCATTTGTTTGTTTGCCCTAAGGAGACTGGCTCATACCCACGAGGGGGATTGGCCACACTGATAATTATATATGAAACTTCAAAAAGAAAAAAATAAGCACGAAACGCGATGTAAATAAAAAAAGGAAAGAGTTAAGAAGTTAACAAAGCCATAGGATAACGATTGAAAAAATGTATATATAGTAATAAAAAAGGAAAAAAAAAAGTTGGTTTCCGTGGTCGGTATCACTAGCAGCGTACTCTTCCTGTTGCTTGAACGAACTTGTGTAGCGCAGCTATAGTTGCACTGCGGCTTGCCCCAAACTGATTCGCTCCAAACGAAAACAGGCTAGAAGTAGTAAATTGTAAGCCCAGCCTACCAGTCGGCATTTCCAGAAACATTCTACGGAGTGAGGCGAAACGGCGGCATGATAGAAAAAAGTGATCTATTGTTTCTGGTTCATTGAAAACTGCACATATATTTGTTAAGGAAAAGCCAGATTTATGCAGGTAATGATTTAACCGGGGAACTCTACAGCGAAAGGGTGTGAGAGTCACCTCGCATTGACGTGAAAGACATTTGGTGGTGTTCCATGGGAACTGTATGTGCTGGTAATCCGCTGATTGTATGAGAGCTGTTTCGGTGTTTTTTAAGTATAACAGTCGTTTGAATCTCTCTCCGGTAATGAAAAAAAAAGGGGTACGACATTTAACGCTGGACCGTCTAAAGACGATTAAGATGATTAAGATAGATTTACCAGCGCAAAAAAGACAGGACATTTAGGAAGGACACACACTATGTGTGTCCTTCCTAAATGCATAGCAGCGCACATGGCATAAACATAACATAAACACAACACAAACATAACATAACATAAACACACATAGCAGCGCTATGTGTGTGTGTCCTTCTTAAATGTCCTATCTTTTTTGCGCTGGTAAATCTATCCTAATTATGGTTGTATTGCCCGGGCCATACGCTTTTTTATTATCTAGGGCAAGCAGGTGATTAAGAACACCAGCGTTTCTGATAACGAGTGGCTCGATAGTGGAAATAGTCCGTGGATCTAAGTCCGGCGTGACGCCATCATCTTTTGTGAAGACCGAATGAAAGAATGGGTTATATCTGTTGGCCTTATGAGCTTTTGCAAGTGATGATAGTTGAGTTGTGAGTGTGTTTTTTCGGCGAAAGTGGTTCCAGAACATGTATCCTGTATTCATTACAAAGCTGGGGAGTACATTATTGAAGTAGTGGTGTTTCGCTTTTTTGGATTTTGTTTCAATTTCCTTGCTGCAAGCGCTAGCCTATGTGTGTTAAACGGGTTATTGCCGGCTGCCTTATTACCTTTTCGTAATCTTTTCAGTTGGCGTTTTGTAGTAGAGTAGAGTAGATCCTATAACTATGGCACACACGTGTGCATTACTTCAGAAGTAATCCGCGGGTTATTTTTCAATCTATTTTTTTTATTCTACGGGATTAAATTTGTTACACAGTGTGACATTGTCTTTAAAATGCAACTAGACAACATCTACATCAGTAAAAGTATATGATGCCTCCTTCTGCCTCTTTATTTCTTTTTTTCCCCTATTGAAAATCGTGGGTTGGTGGATGCTGGAAATCTTGGTGGACATGGTGGAAGCAATAGTGGACAAGGTGGAAAGAATAGTGGATGTGGTGGAAGCCGTGGTGGTCATGATGGTTGATGATGGCGAGAGTGGAAAAAATGGTGGCAGATGGTGGTGGTGGTGGCGAGCTTCTTTTGGTCTTAAGTTGAAAATTCTGGCTGATGGTGGCGAGCAAAACATGTTTTGGTGGATGACTTGGTGAACAAGCTGGATGACAGTGGCAGGATGGAAGCATGGTGGATGACGGTGGCATGATGGAAGTGAACGTGACATTATGTGAAGTCGCTGTCAGTTCTAATGTTTTCCCCTTGAACGTGCAGAAATATATGCAGTTCAAAGAAGCCAACACCGATCATTAAGCTTTCCAGCACTATTTGTTTTTATTCATGCGGCCCCAATAACCGCCACAAGGTTTGTGGAGCACAGCAGCCGTGAATGTTTACATTTTACGCACGTACTTATCAGGTTTACATTCGCGATCTGCTGCTGCATTTTGATGTTTACAAGTCTAGAAGTGTCGGTGGGAACAGCGACAGTACCTGTGTTACATCGCCGCGCCTTTGCCGAGAAGTAAATCAGTCCTTCCAGCGGGGAGACCAGAAAACAGCTTCCTCTTGATACCGCCACGCTTGAAACGCAACTCTGGCAATTCTTGCGCACTCACTTACCTCAGCGGCACTTTAAGGTAATAGTGAAAATGCATGCAAAGCTAAAATCCACAAACTTTTACCTTCGGCCTGCGTCGAGATAAGCCCCACCAAGTATGACTACCACCATCATATTCTACCACCATGATTGCCACCAAAGGTTAGGCATAGCGTAGCGACCGAGTCCGTCTACGTGTTATCGGCGCTTCTGGTTTCAGTATACACGATTCCGGTGAGTACACATGACTTTACAGCACACCTGTGGCATCGGCTAACCTAAATGAAGCATTTTTTTCTTGTGTACAGTGCCCGCACAAGAAGCGATGAGCATAGATGCGACGCGCTTCCAGCAAACGCCTCCGGTCACCAACCGCCGCCGGTCGCACTCGCCGGCGCTTCTCTGACACGTATGCGAGAACATAGACTTGTCAATTCGTACGCCTTACTGAACCAATATGATGGCATATTTTCCCCGCGCACTGCACTTGTTTTTGCCCAGCTGTTATGCAGTTGTAGCTAATGATACAGCGTCAGATCAGTGCGCTGGCACGGCTGCGCTGTACGTTGCGCGAAAAAAAAAAAAAAACAACAACATCACAATACTCAATCAATTGTACGCGCGTATTTATCGAATGAGATCAGAGTCGACAGAAAGCCTCTGCACATGTCGCACTTTGGAGAAAGCGAGAAACGGCTATTAAAACTATACTCGCGCTCCTCGCTCCACATGACATATTTCTTTGGAGTTACGTTGTGAATTTTAAAAGAAAGTTAGCGCTGTTGCCATTATCGACGTGCCATTCGTTACCGGCAGCAGTTTGTTTGCGTTTAATGACTACGCAAATTTTAGTAGGATGTGAAGAGCGCGTCTGTCTCCAGTATGAGACATACAAAGCTGAAGTCAAACGGTGTATTAGCATGTTAACTAGTCATTTTGCAAGTCGCTAAGCAAGTGTCAGCGTGGCGTAGACAATACGGAAAAAAAAAAAAGTCAGCGTGGCGTAGTGGTAAGGTACTCGGCTCGGGATCCGCAGGTCGGACGTTCGATTCCCGGTGGCGGAAGTTTTTTTTTTTTGCATACGGGTTTTTTTTTCTTTTTCTTTTTGTACTAGCGCTTTCTACATCGCCTTCTATACAATTATTTATCTGTGACGGCTAGGCACGATGGTGCCGACGCTGTAGAACCGTTTTACGCTCCGTCATTCTCCAGCATCCATCATACGCCAGCATCCAGCATACACCACGTGCCACCATTTTCCAGCACCATAATCCACCATAATGGTGGATGGTGGAATCCACCATTCCTCATGGTGGATGAATTTTCAATAGGGAATCATAGCCAAACGGACATCTCGATTCTTCTAAAGCCATTGACTGCGTTTGTCACCAACCTAATAACTAAAATAAAAAAATATACACTATCGCAGACGAATAAATGCTTGCTTGGGTGCGTGGGTTTTACAGCGAAAGCTGTTATGAGATCATTTCACCGGCCGTTTTTGGCGCCGTAGTTGTTCGCCGCCGCCGCCGCCGCCGGTGTCCGTAACCAGTATCGCTCGAAATAAGAAAAAAAAAACGAAATAAGAAATAAATTCCAGGATGGAACGAGGTTCGAACCTGGGCCCTCTGCGTGGGAGCCCAGTATTCAACCTCTGAGCCATGCCGGTGATTTTTTTTTTCTTTAATTCATGGAAATATGACCCGTTATAGCTGTGAACTACACACTACATACTTCATCACATTAGAATTACCTTAACATTCAGAACACCCATATCGTTGCCTACAGTAAGATGCTGTTCAAAAGTCAGGCAAACACACACAAGCGTCCAGAAGTGCAAGCCACTCCGGAACGGGCTTAAAAGTCTCAACAACACTGCGCACTTGAGCAGCTTCTTCTCGGAAGACAGACCTCGTCGATCGTGGTGGCTCGGCGTGCCTGTCGATCATGCGACTTCTCCATAGCGCATAAAGTCCGAATAACATAAATAAATCATACGGTGTTTTATTGGTGGGGCTCTTTTTGAAAGGGAGGAACCGAATACCATGAGCTGTGATTGGAAGGTCTTTTTTGATTGTTCTCTTTAGAATATCCCAGAAATAAAATGTGTCACGACAATGGATAAAACAATGCTCTATCGTCTCAGGTTGGTCACAGAGTCGACAATTTACAGTCCAGGGCACATATATTGCATTTTGATTGAGCCATTTCTTCACTGGTACAGTGGATGTGTGCAGTTTAAAGAAAAACGTTTTCGCTGCTGGCGATATGCACATCCTACGTACACAGAATAATACATCATGGCCAGGCAAAAGCAAAAATGGCAGCCGGTATACAGGTTCTGGTAAAAGGTTATTCACAAGTGCAGCGGTTAGCGTTGTTCTGTCTATATTATATAAATACTCTAATGTAAATCTGGTTTTCAAAAAGTTGACAGTATCAACAATTTCTTTTAAGAAACCCGACAACTGCGATTCCTTGGCAACATTTGTCGTGACATAAAGAAAAGGAAGACGGTAACTCAGATGGTTTCGAAGAACTGCCAACAGAAATGGGTGACAGACGGCTTTAAGATAAAAAAATCGCAACACCAACTGTCGCAGAAACAAATGCACCAGACTGAGGCCGCCCTTCTCAAGTGAAAGAAAAAGGTTGTCTCTTCACATGGGTTCCCATGAAGAGCCCCAAATAAAACAAGCAAATATCCTATGAAACGCTTGAATGTGCACACGAGAGCAGTGCAATACCTGCAAAACATAGATAAGCTTTGATGCAAGAAATATATTGCACGCTTTAGCTCTTGAAAAAATGGAAAGGTCTCGTCCGTGCCATGTTGACACCTTTCGACGGATATTAGTTATCGTGGACGTCCAATGTGGGCCGCTGTTACGATATTTATCAAGAGGCACACCAAGATACGGCATAGCAGTCGCATTCCAATGGATATTTGAGAACACTGAGGGAGTTTGAGCCCACATTCCCAGCCAGAATCCTCTGCTATTATCAAAATTTATACTGGCTCCAGCGATTTCACAGACGCGTAAAGTAGTGTTTACTGCTTCTTGAACACTAGGTTTATCGATGCAAAAGAAGGCGATGTCGTCGGCATAAGCTATAACTTTAATTTCCTCAGCCTCATATCGGTATCCTCTAATGCTAGAATTTAGAAGCACACTTAAACATAGTGGTTCCAGGTATATTGCAAAGAGCAAAGGCGAGAGCGGACACCCCTGACGTACGGATGAATTTAACTCTATTATATCCGAAAGTGTGCGGTTTACAATGAGCCTTGTAGTGCACTTTTTATAACAGAGTGAAATGCCATTGTACAGTACGTCACCCAACTGCAGATGTCTTAGGAGCCTGAACAGAAAAGCATGCTGTACCTTATCAAAGGCTTTAGCGAGGTCTATTTGAAGAAGGGCTACTTGGTCCATACTACCATCGATACATTCAAGGACTGACCGCGCTATATGGATATTTGTTTGTATAGAACGGCCTCGAATTCCACATGTTTGGGGGTCACCTACGCATCTAGTGATCACTGTCTGCAGGCGATTTGTCAGCAATTTCGCAAATATTTTGTAATCAACGTTACATAATGATATAGGCCTATATCCGTTAACTCTCTTTAACGCTTCAGTGTCAGTACTTTTTGGTATTAATGTTGTATGGCCCTGATAGAAAGAAGGAGGAAGCTCACCACGTTCATAGGCCTCCTTAAAAAGTTCCTCAAGAAAAGGAACCAGAAGTTCTTGAAATTTTATGTAAAATTCCGCACTAAGGCCATCTGGGCCAGGAGTTTTGTTTTTCTGCAACGTGCGTATTGCAAACCTTATTTCTTCCCTAGTGATGGGCCCATCAACACTAAGTCTGCCGTCCTCGTGTAAGGGTGGCACAAGCGCAATAAAGTGGTCAGCTTTTTCTTCATAATCATCCCGAAGCTCAGCCGCGGTAAATAGTTTTTTATAATACTCTTCGAATGCGGCTCTTATTTGACATGTCTCTGTGCAAATAAAACCACGTGATTCAATTTGCAATATGTGTTTAGAAAGTGCATACCGCTTTTCATCTCCAAGAGCGCTTTTTGTGGGTTCCTCATCAGTGAAACGAGTAACACGTGAACGAACCATTGCTCCTCTATATACTTCTGCATCATGTTTTTGTATCTGCGCTCGAACCGAATTTATCTCATCAACGTATAATCCCGGCTCTTTACTTTCAAATGCATGGAGCTTATGAAGTAAATCATAAAGATAACGTTTTTCAGCAGTTTTTCTGTGGGTCAACTCGCATGAAATACCAATTGCCTCATACTTAACTTTCTCTTTGAACATTTCCCACTGAGCAAAAATTGGCAGCTGTCGACATTGTGTTACCTCACGTAGCAATTCGTTGATTATTTTTTCGAAACATTCTTCACGCAAGAGCTGTACGTTAAGCTTCCATAGTTCCCAGTTTGGAGGAACATTACGAAATTTTGGGGGACCCCATGAAACGGCTACTAAGCAATGGTCTGTAAAAAAATCACAGTTTCGCCGCAAGGGCGAAGCAATGAATGCGATAGCAAGAAACTAATGCTATACCAATGGATACTCTCAGTTTGAACAGCGCTCCTGTTACAAAGACGGCCGAAGCAGCGAAGGAAACTAGCGTGCTTCAAGTGTCGAGCTGTGACACTTGATAGTTCGCGCTCATCTTCTGTTTGTTCGTTAAGCGGCGTCGTTTAGCTGCGCTCCGTAACATGAGCGCGGACATCACGGTTAAAGCTTGAAACATCCCTCTTGCCCTCACCACGAGAAAACCGCGCGGGCAGACAGCGGAAGGCCAAGGTTCTCCTTGCGCAAATATAAGAAGCGAGCGAGCTCGCCGACGACTTTTAAATGCGCTCGTCGCGCTCCTAGCGCCATCTCGCTGGTAATGAAGAAACGCTTATGAGCGCCGGCCATCTCTGAGTCCGTCCAGCGGCAGAGGGTGTGTATAAAACGCTCGCCGTTAGCTCTGCGGAGGACCTGCGTTCCGTGGCGTAGTGGCTCGCGCCACTCGCTGCGGAGCAAGAGGTCCTTGGTTCGATTCCGCGCTTCGGAAGCATTTTTCTGAATTATTTTTCTTTGGGGCTTTTATATATATGCATAGTTATACATATACGGTGCATGACGGCGACGGGGACGGACATTTTCCAGCTGAGACTCTCCATATAATTGCTATCGCAATAAAATATGGGCTTTACAGCATAGTTATGAATGTTAGACCATAGGTTTATAGATACATACACACGGTCTAGTCGAGCGTGTGAGACACCCTGAAAGTGCGTGAACTTTACCGAGGAGGGCGCATGTGCTCCCACATCTATTAGAGTGTGGTCATTCAGTAATTGCTGCAGTAAAGCCGCACTTGCATCATAACGATTCGTTGTATATGAATGATCTCTAGTGTCACAGACACAATTAAAGTCTCCCAACACTATCAAATTTCTGTCAGTGTTCAGCAGCGAAGCTAAGGAGAGGAAAAAAGCCTTCCTCTCGTTTACTTTTGAGGGAGCATAGACACAGACAAACCTCCAATTATGGGAATGAAAAGAGAGGTCACAACAAATAAGGCGGCCTTCCCCATCAACATGTAGCGACATTAAAGTGTGATTTAACCGCTTTCTTACTAATAAAAAACATCCAGCGGAAGCACCACGTGTGTTCCGGGGCGCAGTGACGACACCCGGCATGGAAGCAACAAGAACGAGAAGTGCTTTATTCATGGTCGATTACAGGTATATGTAGCTTTGGTTGACTGACAGATAACGGACACGTGTTACGCTAAACATTACTCAAAAGGGGTTCATCCGGGAGCGCATGCGCAACTTGACGATACATCTTCACCCGGGATAATGTTATAAGTTGAGAGTAAGATTTGACACTTGTTTAAAGTCTTTGTTATAATGAAGACGACTTGACTGCTGCCTTTGCCGGGTGGACCGCCTTGGCACCGACTGCGGGGGCAGTGGAGCAGTTGCCGTTCCATGAAATGACGTCGCAGTTGCGGATGTCTGTGGTGGCAGCGATCTTCCAGGCAACGTCGCCGGAAATACTTCCTCGTCCTCCGAATCGCCTTCACCCAAGTCTGCCTGGAAAGATTCACGTGTGGCTAGAAGGTGCTGCCGCTTGCGTCGGAGTATCTGGTTGTCCTCTGTAGCGACGTGGTAGGACCTCGGTGCCACCAGGTCCATGACTCGAGCCTTTCGGTCCCACGTGCCTCCTTGTATTCTTACTACAGCATCTTTCTGGAGTTCTGGCAGAGGTTTTCTTTTAGCGGCGAAGCTCCTTAAGGCGGCACCCGTTCGTCCCTCGTAGTCGTAGTCGTCGTAGTGCGTAACCAGTCTTACGCTTTGACCCCCGGTGGGAGATTTTTCCTGTGCGTTGTTGAACAATAAAAAATTCGCAGCGTGCGCGTTAACTAAAAGCCGACTTCTTCTGTCTCTCATTCCCCATTAGCAGCCATTGGCATGTTCCAGTAGGAAACGTTAGTAGAAGTAGAAGTGTAAGTGTTAGCTAAAAGCCGACTTCTTCTGTCTCTCATTCCCGTTAGCAGCCATTGTTTACCTCCAATGTAGTGCCTGGTGAGATTTCTCCTGTGCGTGATTAAACAATAAAAATTTTGTTCAAAACGCCGTTGATTGATGAAATAAACCAACGAAAAACGCCAGATGTTTTGTAAAAGCAAAACGAAAGAACGCCAGATCTTTCTAAAGCAAAACGAAAAGACGCCAGCTGCTTAACGAAAGACATCAGATGTTTTCTAAAGCATTGGTTTTCTAAACAATGAAAATTCACAGCGTACATGTAAAATTAAAGTGAGCTGCAAGTCGTCATAACTCATCGAACCTTTAGTATAAACGCGCCCGATCTCACGTCGGTGATGATGTACTGGGCAGAATTCACGGAAGATTCACGGTTTACCGATGAACATCCGCAGCTTCGCCCACTCATCATCATTCACTCCGTGGATATGCTGTGATTTTTTTTTTCACCCCTTGGTTAAACACCGAACAGCGAGTTTGCAGGTGACGTCTGCGAGAATGGAACGGTATCTGCGTTCCTTGTGTCTTCGTGTTAATTTAGGGGCGAAGCTCCTTAAGGTGGCACCCGTTCATTCCTCGTAGTCGTAGTAGTGCGTAACCAGTCGTAACGCTAGTACCAGATCTTGACCTCCAAGGTGGTGCCGGTGGGAGATTTTTCCTGTGCGTTCTTGAACAATAAAAAATTCGCAGCGTGCGCGTTAAATAAAAGACGAATTCTTCTGTCTCTCATTCCCCATTAGCAGCCTTTGGCATGTTCCAGTAGGAAACGTTAGTAGAAGTAGAAGTGTTAGCTAAAAGCCGACTTCTTCTGTCTCGCATTCCCATTAACAGTCATTGTTTACCTCCAAGGTAGTGCCTGGTGAGATTTCTCCTGTGCGTGATTAAACAATAAAACTTTTGTTCAAAACGCCGTTGATTGATGAAATAAACCAACGAAAGACGCCAGATGTTTTCTAAAAGCAAAACGAAAGAACGCCAGATGTTTCTAAAGCAAAACGAAAAGACGCCAGCTGCTTAACGAAAGACGCCAGATGTTTTCTAAAGCAATGGTTTTCTAAACAATGAAAATTCACAGCGTACATGTAAAATTAAAGTGAGCTGCAAGTCGTCATAACTCATCGAACCTTTAGTATAAACGCGCCCGACCTCACGTCGGTGATGATGTACTGGGCAGACTTCACGGAAGATTCACGGTTTACCGATGAACCTCCGCAGCTTCGCCCACTCATCATCATTCACTCCGTGGATATGCTGTGATTTTTTTAACGATTGCCGAGGTTGGCGCCTAACAGCTTGCTCACTGGGACTCGGCCGGAAGTCTGGCAGCCGAGTACGCAGCCTTCTGCCTTGAAGCAATTCTCCTGGGGAGCGGCCCTCTTCAAGTGGAATCGAACGATAGCACAGTAGCCCGAGCCAGAAGTCCTCCCTCGTTTCACCTGTTTTCTTCATGATCCTTTTGACGATGTGGACGCCCTTCTCGACGAGACCGTTGGACTGCGGGAAACTCGGGCTTGAAGTCGTATCTGTCTGCGAACAGGGTAAATTCATGGGATGAAAACTGCGGACCGTTGTCGGTACATACTTCCATTGGAATTCCGTATCGTGCAAAAATTGCACTAAGTTTACTGATGACAGTTCCTGCTGTTGTGTCAGGTAGCTTCTCGACTTCTGGAAAGTTTGAGAACGCATCGAACACACATATGTAGGAGTCCCCGCCGTACATGAAATGGTCAACACCCACACGATACCAGGCATGCCCGGGGATCTGTCTAAGTACCATCGGTTGACTGGGCTGCTTATATGCGTATTTTTGACAAACGGCACATGCTTTGACCATATTTTCGATTTCTCCGCTCAGTCCTGGCCAGAAAACCAAGCGACGGGCTCTTTCTTTGCACTTATTTTTGCCTAAGTGTCCTTCGTGAATACGAGTGAGCATTTCAGCTCGCATGGTCTTCGGGATAACAACCTTTGGGCCCTTCATCACAATGCCTTGAACTTCGGACAACTCAGGCGAAATTCGTTTCATCGCGCCAGTAATTTCTTCGCCATTTCTAAGGCAGCGCAACACAATTTGCAAGTCTGCATCAGCGGCTGTTGCTTCTGCTAGTCTGCATAACATTTTCTTGCTCACCAATTCTGATGCCACGCCCACTGCATGTACGTCGACGTCATCTGTGAAGTCATCCATGCTGGGGGGAGAGCCTGGCGATGACCTGGATAGCATATCTGCCAAGAGCAGTTGTTTCCCTGGGACAAAGTGGAGAACATAATCGTATCTTAATAAGCGCAAGAAAAAGCGCTGTAGTCTTGGCGGCATGTCTGCAATGGCTTTAGAAGAGATAGCTACCAATGGTCTATGATCGGTTTCAATCACGAATTTGCGACCGTAGACAAAGTGGAAGAATTTTTCACCCCCAAAGGTTATCGCCATTGTCTCTTTTTCTATTTGGGCGTATCTTTGTTCCGCCTCAGTCATTGTTCGTGAAGTATAGGCAACCGGCCGCCAACTGTCTCCATACCGCTGAAGCAGGGCCGAGCCGACCCCATTTCTTGACGCGTCAGAAGAAATCTTGATTTCCCGGGTCGGATCAAATATGGCTAAAAGGGGCGCAGTGCTCAGTATACGGCAGACAGCTTGCCACTCGTTAAAGTGGTTTTCAGACCACTCAAAGATTGTACCCTTCTTCATTAGGCTTCGAAGTAGCGTTGTTCTTTCTGCCAAGTGAGGCCTGTACTTGCCGAAGTAGTTAATTACCCCGAGCATTCTGTGCACGCCAGCTTTGTCGGTTGGCTCAGGCATTTCGCTTAATGGCGATGTCATTGCAGGGTTCGGACCTATTCCCTTTTCGCTAATCAGGTCGCCCAAGAAGTCAATTTGAGTAACCCCGAATGTGCATTTTGCCTTATTGAACGTTAGGCCGGCCTTCTTCGCTAGATCAAGAACCGTACGGAGGCGGTTATCATGTTCTTCTCTCGTGCTCCCCCACACAAGTATGTCGTCGATATATATACGCACACCTGTGGCTTGGTCAAATATTTCATTCATAGTTCTTTGAAATACTTGCGGTGCGGAAGAGATTCCGAAGGGAAGTCTCAAGAACCGATAACGCCCGAAGGGTGTTCCAGTTGTGCATATCTTTGAAGTGGCCTCATCAAGAGGGATCTGATGAAAACCCGAGTACGCGTCAAGGCGGCTAAAAAATTTGGCTCCAGTCAGCTCAGCCTCAATATCTTCTCTTTGCGGTAGCTGATAGTGCTCTCGCTTTACGCATGCGTTAATTCGCCTTGGATCAATGCATATGCGAAGTTTGCCATCCTTTTTTCGTGCTGCGACAAAGGGGCTTACCCAGTCCGTTGGCTCGCTGACTTTAACAATGATGCCTGCGCGTTCCATGCGCTCCAACTCTTCTCGGAGCGGCTCGCGCACTGCCAGGGGCACCCGTCGCACCGGCTGAATCACCGGCGTTGCTTCCTTCTGCAGGACCATGTGGTACGGGCGGGCCAGGCAGCCGATACCCTGAAACAACTCTGGGAACTCCTTCACAATTTGGTCAGTACTGCTCATGTGAACAGAAGCCACAGTACGCGAGACCAGCCCCAACGCTTCGCTTGCCGATAGCCCCAAGATGGCCTGGTTGCTCTTCCTGACAATGAAAAAGTCGAAGTACTCGCTTCTCTTGTTCACAGCCACTGGTAGTGTCGCTACGCCGACATGGTTGATGACGTTACCACTGTATGAGCGCAGAATAGATGAGCTTGCCTTCAAAGACGTCTTGATCTTCAGCCTTTCAAAAATGGTGCGAGGCAACAAGTTCGCCTGGGAGCCCGTGTCCACTTTTAGAGACACCAGTTGGGAAGCGACTTTAACGTCAATAAGCCAATCAGCTTTGTTGCCCACGCCAGCATCGAGAATTTGAAAATCGTCGGGCTCGTCACGCACAGCGCTTACTTGAGGACACTTCTTACTACAACAAGCAGAAAAGTGGTTAGCGCCACGGCACGAGAAACAAGTTTTCCCGAACGCTGGGCACTTGCCTCGTTCGTGGATGCGGTGGCACCTTGAACATCTTAATTGCCTCCGTGTTTTGATCTGCGCCACCTCGGTTTCAGGCTGAGCATGACTTTGCTCCGAATTTGGGGAATGTTCTTCGCACGCCAAACATTTTGAATGCTGATGCATTCCGCTTGAGCCCATGCATTGTTTTGCTCGGCACATACTTCCTCCGCCTTACAGATTTCTTCGGCTTTGCGCAATGTAAGGTCCTTAACCTTCAGCATTTTCTTCCGCAATTCCGGATTAATAGTACCGAAAACAATCTGATCCCTGACCATAGAATCAGTAAGGTCCCCGAAATTGCAACTTTGGGCTAGCTTCCTCAGGTTTCGAGCAAAATGTTCAAAAGGCTCTCCCTCGGCTTGAGACCTTATGCGGAAGACATGCCGCTCGTGCACCTCGTTATGTCGACAGTATTCTTCGAACTTTTTCGTCACTCTTCCGCAATCCTCTTTGCTTTCGCTCTCCGAAAATGAAAAATTGTTGAATACATTTAGGGCGTCCTCTCCGGCAATGGTGAGCAGGAGCGCTGTCTTGGCTGCCTCCGACCTCGGCTCTTTTGCAGTCTGTGTTGCTTGCAGGAACAGCTTGACTCTCTGCTTGAAGAGGGACCAATTCTTCGAGGTACTCCCTGACAGTACCAGTGGCGGCGGCGGCTTCACTAAATCCATATCGTCGGTGCACTGCTAGGCCCCTTCTTTCGATACGTTGCTGCTTGCCCAAACCGATCCCACTTCTGACACCATGTTCCGGGGCGCAGTGACGACACCCGGCATGGAAGCAACAAGAACGAGAAGTGTTTTATTCATGGTCGATTACAGGTATATATAGCTTTGGTTGACTGACAGATAACGGACACGTGTTACGCTAAACATTACTCAAAAGGGGTTCATCCGGGAGCGCATGCGCAACTTGACGATACAACGTGCTTGGCTTATGTATACATAATAATCTCGTAAAATTTCGAGTGCAAGGTCGGCATCATTAGCTGACGAAATCTTAGTCTCTTGCACTGCAGCAACGTCAATGTTATACTGCTCAAGCACGTGGCGTAATTGCCACTGACGCCTAACATTTCTCAGGCCACGTACGTTGAGTGTCGCTACGCACGTAGGGAAGGTAAGTGCGGTAGCCGTTTTGCTCACTTAAAGCTTTTGTTGGTCGCCTTTAGCCACAGGGCAACCTGTGGCTTTACCTCCTTTGCACTTTTTAGCAGCACTTTCTTGAGGACGCTGGCATAGGCGGCGCGACCCTCGGTCCCCAAACGAGACGACACGTGGGCCACAAGAGGACATTTGGTCTGTTGCGTCTGACGCACTTGTTCTTGCTTCGTCGCTGAGCGGTGCCGGACGTTTCCTGGTCTGGCTGCTATCCATTGCCTCGTCTTCTCCCTCGTCATCAGGAGGATTTTCTTCAAGTTTTTCTAGGGAGTGTTCCCCTGCAGTAATCTCATCGCTGATGTCTTCGCTGATGTCTTTAGCAGCGTTATTGTGGCTGCTGGGCATGGCTTCCATGGACAAGTGTTGATCTTCCTTTATGCGACCTACTGCTTCTCCCGTTGCTTCTTCTGTCGCATCAACTACCTCCGTAGCATCCATGAGATGGTCCAGATGCGGCTCTTCTGCGCTAGATTGGCCAGAACGAAGCTTGCCGGCGTAAGTCGACACGCAGGCATCCGACGAATGACCGAATCGATGGCACTGCATGCACCACGGTGTTTTGCATTGTCGACGGACATGCCCCACTCACTTGCAACGGAGACACAGCGGAGGCCTGCCGGGAATAAGTACTAGGCACTGGTGACCGTAGATAGACATAATATGCGGTATTGAGCTCACAGTGATGGTGTCCTTGAGCTCCAAGGCAACATCCCTATTTGTTGTCATCCAGTGCTCCATACCAGCACACCTCCATGCCTCTCTGTCAACGGACTTCACCACACCGTAAGCTTGGAACGCCTCTTCCACACGCCGTGATTCAAGATGAGGTGGAAGCCATAGAAGCTTTAGCTTAAAGGAGTCCTGACACAAAAATTTTCGCCCCGCGTTTTTTTGCTGCAATGTGTTCCTGGGGGCCTGTTAGTCATAACACGGCACATCGTTTGCTGCAGCGCGCGACAAGTAATTAAGTACAAGCTCCTCATTACCGACACAGCCTCAGTTTCGGTTTGACAGAGCTCCAAAAACGACAAGCCGCCGGGTGGAACTATCACCACCTAGCGAGTGAAACGCTCGGTCACGTGAGCACACAGAACAGTGACGCATTTCCGCGTGGCCTGTCGTCGTTGGGCTCATTGTCGTCTGATGGCGACGATTTTCTTGCGGCGGGGATGAAATTAATTTTCGACGTGGCGAATCACTTCAGGTTTGACCCGCTGGCGAGTAGAGATTCGTCGGGAAGCGCGTCAAAACAGAAATAGCGGCTACGACGTCATCATAACTTGTACCGGCTGCAACGGTTACGTAGGGGAAGTAGGGGGGTCACCTCGGGTCACCTCCGAGGGTGTCAATGCACTAGGTGCGGCCTATAATGCTGGATCGCGCTCGCGAACTTCAAAATTCATATAAAATACCTTCCAAGCTTTATTCGCTGTCGATATTTTGCAGATGGTACATGCACGTACACGGGAATCGATCCAGCAGGCTATCTCGGCCGCGAAATTTTGTGTCAGTACCCCTTTAATGTTCTTGGTCTCCGGGTCTATCACCATGCACTTCCGCCCTTTTACACGGAGCTCACCACGGGTGACAAGTTTCTGTTTCGCCGCGCTGGTTGCACACGTAACCATCCATACGTGGCTCATTTGATATTGTCCCACACCTATGATGTCTGCAGTGGTCACCACTTCGAGCAGCGCGTCACGGAAGTCTGGGGCACGATACGGTCTACCACTCAAGTCGGCATGAAGGAAAACGGAATTCAAAACATTGTTACCGGTTAGTAGACGAGGCAGGATGATTTTGTATAGAATAAGAGAGAGCTGAGCTAGTTGGTAAGTATTCATTCTAAAAAGACAGGGCGTGCAAACACGGACACAAGAAAGAAGTCAGGACACCACAAACGCGTTTGTGGTGTCCTGACTTCTTTCTTGTGTCCGTGTTTGCACGCCCTGTCTTTTTAGAATGGACGACTTTGTAGCTTGAATCTTCGTCAAGAAACGGGGTTGATGATCCTCGGCCTGTGGCCGATATGCTGTTCCCAGCAGAGAGCATTTCCGAGCACAGCCGTTCGATACGGCTTCTTCTTCTTCCACAATGCTTGAAACTGCTTTGCAAAAAGGTCCTATACAGGCTTCATGTCGGGAAGGAACCACATTAGCATATGCAATATAGCGTGGTAGAAGAGTAGAATAAGCACCGAGCGTCGCACAACGCGTATTCTGTAACCAGGCGTCACACAATGCGAATTGCGCAACGAGTAGGTTGTTGAATGCTTCCAACCCATTACAAGGGCTCTGTCATAATTCTTCGTCGTCATCAGGCACAGCATCAACAAAGTGCGTATAATGCCTTACATGCGTTTAGCAGGTACCACGGCTCTGCGTAGAATGACGAAAAATGGCACAGTGCCTGCTGCCCTACTTCTTAAAAATTACAATGATTTATAGCGTAGTGGGTTCCTCGCAAGTGCACTTGATTGATTGCCAAGGAAGCCCATAAGCGCATGATCCATTTCCTCGGGGTCTCAGTAAAGTTCTTCGCCCCCCCCCCCCGTCTCTCTCCCACGTCAACGTATGTTATACAGCATGACGGGAGAGGGAAATAGCGACCGGGTGTCACCCAATGCAAATTACATAACTGGTGGGCCGTTTAAAGCTTCCAACCCATTACAAAGGGCTGAGCCATAATTCTTCATCGTCATCAGTCGTCGCGTCAACAAAGTGCACATAATGCTTACAGACGTGTAGCTGGTGCCTCGCTTCTCCGCAGAATGACGAATAATGGCTTAGTAGGTGCTTCCCAACTTCACAAAAATTGTCATTTATGGCGTAGTGGGTACCTTTCTAGTGTACTTGTATTGTAGCCCCAAGAGAGCTTACAACGGGCTCTAGAAACGCCGCTCTTCCAGCTTTCGCTCTGACTGTGCTGCGGTTTCAGCGCAGGCCTGGCGTTTTTTGTTTAATAGGTCTCAATTTGTTATTTTCGAACACATCGCGTCAAATATTGTGCCAGTTTCATCAGGAGTGCCCCAGGGTTCCGTTATTGGGCTCTTGTTATTTCTAGCGTATATTGTGGGCATTTATTATGCACATCTTCTTCATGTGTACATTATCACCATCATTATCACCAAGTTTCTTCGTCATATCTTTAATGCGAACTATGGGACACCCAGCAGAGAGCTATTTCTTGAGACTGGCATAATCAAAATCTTCCATTTATACCAATACAGGCTAAGCATTCGTTTTAAAGTTGAAACAAAACGTAATATAAATTACATCCGACATCTCGCCAATTTGGAAGAAAAGAAAACGAGTTACCCTTTTAGGCAACCCGAAAGCTGGTTAGTGCCAACAGCACGTATAAATACCGGGACAGAGCGCCTCCAAGATACACTTCCCTCCCTTCTAAACGCGTACACATCTGCAAACATTGACCTGTTTACCTGTACCCATAAAAAACTTCGTTCTATGCATAAGGATGTACCCCCACATATATTCTATGTTTCGTAAAATTCAAATACGGTATCTCTCCTTCCTCCGTACCTGTATTTTTATTTGTGCTCCTATTTGATACACGATGATCTTCGGAATGTGTTATTATTATTATTACAATTAATATTATTATTACTTTGAGGAAGCAATTGATGCTGTGTGTAGAAAGTGTAGATAACACTCTGTCTGCTCATTTTCTTGTCTGCTTTGATATGCAGTGTCTTTGTTGTTTTTTGTTTTTCCTGTTTGGTTTTTTTTTGGTAACATGAAGCTTTGTGTATGCGACGGTTTTTGCTTTCAACTGCCTTTTCAACTGCCTTCGCTGCTGCCTCGTACTTAGGGGCTGTGGCTCTGTCAGGCTGTCTATTACAGCTTTTTCTGCAGCTCCCCTGTCCATGTATTTCTTGAGGCAGAAATAAAATTATTATTATTATAATGCATTTGGTTATGCATCCTCATCTTCGTCGTGTATCATCATCATCAGTGTGGGTTGATCGTGCCTGTTCGCTGCCGGGTCTTCGGGCCAAATAAACGTCTGCCCAACCAAGGCCTCGTACTGCTCACGGCATGACCGAGGACTTTAATGGATTTGCTGGCGAAATGGCATTTCTTGGTGTTAATTTGAAGACCAGCGCCCGCAAGGCATGTCAGGACTTCATCCAAGCGTTGCAGGTGTTGAGAAAACGTTGATGAAAAGACAACAATGTCATCTAGATAGCACAGGCAAGTCTTCCATTTCAGGCCACGCAGCACGGTGTCAATCATACGCTCAAAAGTCGCGGGTGCGTTGCATAGCCCAAAAGGCATCACGTTGAACTCATATAGGCCTTCCGGAGTGGCAAATGCTGTTTTTCTTTGTCATCTTCGTGCATGGAGATTTGCCAGTAGCCGGAACGCAAGTCGAGGCTCGAAAAGTATTCCGCACCTTGTAAGGAATCAAGAGCGTCGTCAATCCGCGGCATAGGGTATACGTCCTTCCTAGTGATCTTATTGAGCGCCCGGTAATCTACGCAAAAGCGTACAGAACCATCCTTTTTCCGCACCAGAACAACGGGAGAAGACCAAGGGCTGGCTGAGGGGCGGATTATATCCCGTTGCAGCATGTCGGCTACGTTT
The DNA here is from genome assembly GCF_013339695.2 of Rhipicephalus sanguineus. Taxonomy (NCBI): domain Eukaryota; kingdom Metazoa; phylum Arthropoda; class Arachnida; order Ixodida; family Ixodidae; genus Rhipicephalus; species Rhipicephalus sanguineus. The sequence continues at coordinate 5,120,733 of NC_051181.1, forward strand.
TCTTCGATGACTTTTCGCTCGGCTAGAGACACGCGGTACGGGCGGCGGTGCACAATCGATGTTCCGTCGGTCTGAATGCGATGTGCTGCAGCAGAAGTTTGGCCCAAGGTGGACGAATAGGCATCGAAAGAGGTTGCGTGCTTGTTCAACAAAGCAACCAGCTGCTGCTTCTGCGAATCTGTCAAGTCACTGCTGATGACTGCTGTAAGGGCGGAGGAGGAAGTAGAGTGGCCTTTGGAGCAGACAGGCGTAAGGGGCACGACGCATACAGGCTCCGGATCGGCAACGCAGGCTACCGTGGTGCCTCGCGGAAGTAAAATCTTTTCCGATGTTGCTTTCGTGGCGGCGACGAGAGCTGAACCATTGTGGAAGCGAACGACACCCGATGCAAGAGCTATGCCTTTACTAAGGCAGCGGGGTGACGGGGTGACCAATACGTCACCAGAGTCGACGTCGTTCGACACAACCGTTACGATTCGCTGTTCCCGTGGTGGCAGCTCGGTATCTGTAGCAGCGACGAGGCGAAGTGGCTTGTAGATGTCGTCGCCCAGCGAGTAGTCTGTGCCTGTAAGGTGGACGACACGTTGGCCACAACAAATAGCCGCGGAAGCACACGACAGAAAATCCCATCCTAAAATGACTTGGTGAGAGCACGGCTATAGCACAGCGAACTCTATGTGGTGAAGAATGTCATCGATTAGCACGCGGGCAGTACACAGCGCGGAAGGGCGAATTGTGTTCCCCTGGGCTGCAACCAGTGTTGGTCCATCGTAAGGCGTCATCACTTTCCTGAGACGGGCACACAAATCAGCACGAAGAACAGAAAACGTAGCACCAGTGTCCACCAAGGCATCGACGTGCACTCTTCAACTATTACAGAAATCATATTGCAAGGGCGCGCTGGAGGAATTTGAGTCCTTTGTGTCAATGCAGTTTTTCCTCCAAAAACTGCATCGCTTAGTTTTGCGGACGGTGGTCAGAGGTGAGGGAGGCAGGCCGAAGCGGAGACGAGGAGCGACGGAAGGGCGAAGGTGAACGGCGTCTGGTTGGCCGATAACTATTGCGCCCTTCACTCGATGCGGGCGGAGATGGTGACCGACGCGGAGGTGACGAATAACGGCGGCCTTGTTAAAAGGCTCCTCCGGGGAAGTCACGCTCGCACATGTCATATCCTCGACGGTCGTCTTGCTGGCGCTTGCGGCAAAAGCGTGAGATGTGGCCGCGATAGCCGCAATAATAGCACGTAGGGCGAGATGATCGCCAAGGCGGAGTAGTAGGCAGGGTTTGGGGCACCGGGTGATAGCGCTGTCAGATGGGCAGAGGAGGGCTCAGCCGGCGGTGACGGGAAGCTCGCAGGGGGCGCGGCAGCAACCGACGCGTATGTTGACGGCTGCAACGTCGAGTTGGCGTTGCCTAGAGGTGTGGCAGCAACTTGCGCGAATGTTGGTGGGAGGAGAGAAGCAGCGGGTTGAATGTGCGCCGAGTGAGTCAAGGACGCTAGCTCCTCCCTGATGACATCACGCAAGGCCGTGCCGGAAGGCTGAGTGGAACACAGTTTAGGCACTGAGAATTCCATGGATCGCAATTCGTCACGTATCAGTGCCCTTATCATGCCTCGTAAGTCTGCGTCAGTCGTAGAACGTGTTTCGTCACTGTCCGGTGGCAGGCGAACAGACTCGAGTTCGTCGAGGCGCTGACACATTGTGACAACTTCAGCAACGGTAGCCGGATTCTTGATGGCAAGAGCATTGAATGCGACAGTTGTAATGCCCTTGAGAATGTGGCGTACCCTGTCCGACTCTGACATTGAAGCATTGACACGTCGGCAGAGCGCGAGAACATCCTCGATATAGGACGTGTACGACTCGCTGAGATGTTTTTTCCGAGCCTCGAGGGTTTTCTTGGCGAGAGCCGACCGAACGGCCGGTGTGCCAAAGACTTTGCGCAGCTGTTCTTTGAAGGTAGCCCTGTCGGGGATGTCAATCAGGTGGTTAAAGAACCACGTCTTCGCCACACCGGTAAGTTAGAAGGAGACGTGAGTTAGGTTGTAGGTGTCGTCCCACCGATTAGCAGAACTGACACGCTCAAAATCGTCCAGCCAGTCCTCCAAATCTTCTCCGCGCAGACCAGCGAAGAGATGAGGTTGGCGCTGGGGGCTGTTTACGACGTGTGAAGGCGTGGCTTGCGGTGCCAGAGTGGGGATGGTAGCAGCACCGACCTGCTCGTGCTGTGACATATTGCGGGACAGCTGGCGCAAACGGCGACCTGAGCGCAGCTCCAGGAGGTAGATCGGACGAGTAGAGGACGGCGGATCCAGAAGCAACCTCCACCACGTACGAGGTCTTGGTTGGGCAGACTTTTATTTGGCCCGAAGACCTGGCAGCGAACAGGCACGATCAACGCACACTGATGATGATGATACACGAGGAAGATGAGGATGCATAACCAAATGCATTATGATGGTGATAATGTACACATGAAGAAGATGTGCATAATACATGCCCACAATAAGAATGACATAACTACTAATATTAACTGCAAAATAAAGCTATACGTGGATGACTGTACCAATTATAGAGAAATCAGAAATGACCACGATGAATACGCGCTCAACAAATCACTTAACACTATTACCGAATGGTTCTCAAAGTGGCAGATGACAATAAACGTAAAAAAATCAGCTTGTATGACGCTGGCGAGGCAAAGGCAACCTTCAAACTTTTACAACACTATAAATGGCACAGCTTTGACCAGAATACACAAACATAAATATCTATGCTTAAAAATAACGTAAGACTTAAGGGGGGACGAGCATATTAATTATATTACTTCATCTACTATGCAACATAATATTTTCTTCGCAGATCACTTCATCTGGCACCCTTTTCAACAAAACTCCTATCTTACAAAACATTCGTCAGGCCCGTCCTCGAATATGGAAATACCGTGTGATTTCCTCATACCCGGACTAACGTAAAGAAGATAGAAGCAGCACAAAGGAAGGTCATAAGAATCATCCACAACAAATTTCAACGTGAAAACTCGCCCACTAACCTTCTAGATATTTCTGGACTTCTTATTCTAACTTCTTATTCTAGAAGTACGAGCGAAACAGGCACGTTTAAAATTTCTTTGCCAACTCCTGCATATTTATTTTAAAATAGACATCAATTTATCTTTGCTGCTCACAAACACGAGCTACCAGGCCCAAACTTACGAACACTTTAGTAGAGTACAAATGCAGGAGTTGTGTTTAAATATTCCTTTTTCCGGTTGCCATCCGTGAATAGAATAAGTTAGCGCCTCGCATCATTAATACTGAGTCATTGTCTTAGTTTGAGTCGCAAAAGAAAAAAGACGCCAGGCCTGCGCTGAAACCGCAGCACAGTCACAGCGAAAGCTGGAAGAGCGGCGTTTCTAGAGCCCGTTGTAAGCTATCTTGGGGCTACAATACAAGTACACTAGAAAGGTACCCACTACGCCACAAATCACAATTTTTGTGAAGTTGGGAAGCACCTACTAAGCCATTATTTGTCATTCTGCGGAGAAGCGAGACACCAGCTACACGTCTGTAGGCATAATGTGCCCTTTGTTGACGCGACGACTGATGACGATGAATTATGGCTCAGCCCTTTGTAATGGGTTGGAATCGTTAAACGGCCCACCAGTTATGTAATTTGCATTGGGTGACGCCCAATCGCTATTTCCCTCTTCCGTCATGCTGTATAACATACGCTGACGTGGGAGAGAGACGGGGGGGGGGGGCGAAGAACTTTACTGAGACCCCGAGCAAATGGATCATGCGCTTATGGGCTTCCTTGGCAACCAATACAAGTGCACTTGCGAGGAACCCACTACGCTATAAATCATTGTAATTTTACTGACACCCGAGGAAGTGGATCATGCGCTTATGGGCTTCCTTGGCAACCAATACAAGTGCACTTGCGAGGAACCCACTACGCTATAAATCATTGTAATTTTTGAGAAGTAGGGCAACAGGCACTGTGCCATTTTTCGTCATTCTACAGAGAGCCGTGGTACCTGCCAAACGCATGTAAGGCATTATGCGCACTTTGTTGATGCTGTGCCTGATGACGACGAAGAATTATGGCAGAGCCCTGTAATGGGTTGGAAGCAAGGAGGTTTAAACCTTCTTGGTTGGAAGCATTCAACAACCTACTCGTTGCGCAATTCGCATTGTGTGGCGCCTGGTTACAGAATTCGCGTTGTGCGACGCTTGGTGCTTATTTTACTCTTCTACCACACTATATTGCATATGCTAATGTGGTTCCTTCCCGACATGAAGCCTGTATAGGCCCTTTTTGCAAAGCAGTTTCAAGCACCGGCATGGCTCAGAGGTTGAATACTGGGCTCCCACGCAGGGGGCCCAGGTTCGAACCTCGTTCCATCCTTGAATTTTTTTCTTATTTCGTTTTTTTTTTCTTGTTTCGAGCGATACTGGTTACGGACACCGGCGGCGGCGGTGGCGGCAGCGGCGGCGGCGGCGGCGGCGGCGGCGGACAACTACGGTGCCAAAAACGGCCGGTGAAATGATCTCATAACAGCTTTCGCTGTAAAAGAAAGAGCAGGTCATGTTCAATTTGCCAGTGTCATCATTCAACAAGCATGTACTTGTAGCTTGTGTATGTAGTCGTGTATACAGCTTACATTGTTTATCTGCCATTCATATGTATTCGCATTTCGTTTATATATTATGCCGTGTAAACACCGTATGTATAAAGTGAAAAGTTGATGTGGCGTTTTTTTTCTGTATTGCTGATTGGTTAGTATGATGAGCACTCATAGTCTCTCTACATAGTGCCCACCTGCTATGGTCTCAGTAGAGACTGGCAGTATTGTAAATAAATGTTGTAAATATGTAAAGGAAGATACACGAAAAAGAGGTAGAAAATAAACAGAGCAAATCAGGAGAAAAAGAAAGCGAAACAAAGAAAGGGAGAGTAAGGAGCACAGAGATAGACAGATAAAAAGAAAGACATCGAAAGAAGCAGGCACGAAAAAGTGATAGTTAAAATTGAGCGCAAGACGGAAAGAGAAAGAAAGGAGAAATAAAGGTAAACAAAGAAACGGAGGGAAAAAGAGAAATAAAGATACAAAGAGCGGGAAAGATAAATAAATAGTTATATGAAGGGAAAGAATGAAACAGAAAGAAACATATACAAAAAAATCACACTTTCGCCGCAAGGAAGAAGCAATGAATGCGATAGCAAGAAACTAATGCTATACGAAGTGAGGCTCGCCAATGGATACTCTCAGTTTGAACAGCGCTCCTGTTACAAAGTCGGCCGAAGCAGCGAAGGAAACTAGCGTGCTTCAAGTGTCGAGCTGTGACACTTGATAGTTCGCGCTCATCTTCTGTTTGTTCGTTTAGCGGCGTCGTTTAGCGGCGCTCCGTAACATGAGCGCGGACATCACGGTTAAAGCTTGAAACATCCCTCTTGCCCTCACCACGAGAAAACCGCGCGAGCAGACAGCGGAAGGCCAAGGTTCTCCTTGCGCAAATATAAGGAGCGAGCGAGCTCGCCGACGACTTTTAAATGCGCTCGTCGCGCTCCTAGTGCCATCTCGCTGGTAATGAAGAAACGCTTATAAGCGTCGGCCATCTCTGAGTCCGTCCAGCGGCAAAGGTGTGTATATAACGCACGCCGTTAGCTATGTGGAGGACCTGCGTTCCGTGCCGTAGTGGATAGCGCCACTCGCTGCGGAGCAAGAGGTCCCTGGTTCGATTCCGCGCTTCGGAAGCATTTTTCTGAATTATTTTTCTTTGGGGCTTTTATATATATATACATACTTATACATATACGGTGCATGACGGCGACGGGGGCGGACATTTTCCAGCCGAGACTGTCCATATAATTGCTATCGCAATAAAAGAGACACACGCTTGGTACCTCGAGTGCGAAGCTGCCAACATTTTTGCTAATTAGGAATTTGCTAAATAAGAACTTGCTAATGGTCCAGCCTCGCATCACTAGTGCCCGCATATATTAGGGTTTCTTGATCTGCAGAACACGCAGGCTCGTGTTTCACATATGGCTCCAAAAAATGAGTATGGCTCCAAAAAATAAAAATTTAGTTGGAAGTTTGCGCTAAGAAAGAAATTACGCATTGCCAGTTGCCCAAACATGCACATCACACAACTAAGAGACAAACTCAAGGTACAAGCGATACACGTTACACACTTTTATTGGTGAACACGGCATTCGGACGTCTATTAATATAATCGTTTGTGTAGCGCCTCGACATGCAGGCTGTAAGACTTGAGCGTTATAGTTGAAGACCGCGTAAGTTCCATAATAAACTAGACTACTTGTGTCGGGCGCACAATCTCATGAGCAAGCTCTCAACCAATCAGAAATGTTCTGGCGTGGCTTGCGCTGATTGGTGGTTACACGCGTGGGAAGAAAGAAGTGTGCGTCCTTCTCAAGAAAACAGCGAAAACTTCGTCCCGATACAGCTAACAAAACACGAAACAGAGAATAAAAGACTGCGGACAATTAAGATCAACCAATTAGGCAGGGTGTCGGAACGAAATGTTTTCTCGTTTGAGTTTTAGTCTCGTTCCACCGCTCCGTTTTTGTTCCTGAAAGAAAATGTTCGGTAACGGTTCATAACGGGTTTTTTATGCAAAAATTTGAGGGTAAGGTAATCATAAAAAACATTGGATTTGTGATGTGATTACTTGCCCTCCTCTTAAGTGAGACAAGGGTAAAACACGTTCTTCAGAGGAGCGGAAGTAATTGTACACTCTAATCACGGTAACATTTACGACGACATAAAAAGATATGTAACTTATAATTTATAAGTTACATGGCTGTTACAGCAACTTTATCTTTGTGTTTTCTTCATTTCCCTCTCTCATAAAGGCTACAGCGACCGTACACCAGAAATTCCTACCAAATAGCACAAACCACTATTAATTTCAAAGTCATAGTATTTATTTTCTCAAAAGACAAATGCGAATTTTTTTAGTGGGCTCAGTGCCTTGTGTCAAGGAAGTGAGCACAATCTCAGAAGCAGCACGTCATTGAGCGTGCTCTCTGCTGTGCGAGACTGCTATTCCGATAACAGGATCGCCAATTCTGCGCGGAACACGCAGCACAGTCACAGCGAAAGCTGCAAGAGCGGACTTTGTAGAGCCCGTTGTAGAGTTTCTTGCGGCAACTAATACAAGTACACATGCAAGGTACCCACTACGCCATAAATCATCGTAATTTTCTAAATTATGAAGTTCCCACTATGTCATTTTTCGTCATCCTTCGGAGAATCGTGGTACCCGCTACACATCTGTGAGGCATTATGTGCATTTTGTGCTGTGGCTGATGATGATGAAAAGATACGGCTGAGCACTTTGCAGTTGGCGGGAAGCAGTGTTGCGGAATGGGCGCCTCCATTCCATTCGAATTCCATTCCGGGGAATTAGAACTTGCCGCAATTCCACCCCTGTAATTCCTCAACTTAGGAAAGGCATCTTGATAGTTTTATCTAGTTAAGAATGAACACCCCTTAAAGCTGATGTCATCAGATGCATTAAGAACTGCAAACCCTATTGCAAAACCCAGCGGCACTGGGTACCAGCGTCCAGTGCCATGCCTGATTATGGGCCCAGCGTCGCGCTGGATACTGGGCCGTTGGGGCGGCGTTTTACTGGGAGGCGCTGGGTACTCAAGTGCAAAACGGCTCTAGAGCGTAAAAACGGCGGTGCTTACGTGCCCTACATAAATATATTACTAAAGAAAGTCATATAGGAAGCATTAGTGGAATTAAAAAAAGAAGCCGTATGAAAAAAAAAAAAAAAGCTCCACCACCAGGATTCGAAGTCGCCACCTCTCAATCTCCAAGCGAGTACTCTACCATTGCGCCACGCTGAAACACGTCAACATTGCTGTAAAAGGGCTAGTCAATACAGTAAGACAGCGTTTCGTTTCATATTTCCGTGTCGCGTATACAAGGCAGACGCGATCTTCATTTCCAAATCACGCTTGCTTCTTTATTAGACACAAACAAAGGGTGGCCAGAAACGAATGAAATGCCCAAAATGGGAAGAACGCTAGGTTTCTTTAAGAATTCCCGTTTTAACTCCGAAAAATATCACATGGATCGAGGACCAGCGTACAGTTTGACGGCTGTTACTGCCGATTTTTAACAGCCGTTTCTCGCCCTTGCTAATGACGAACATGCGCAGAAGCTTTATGATAACTCGTTCGATAAACACGCGCCTGCATGAATTCATACTATTTCTCGCGCGAGCGACGATATTACTGCGGGGCGGGCGTGTCTGTAATCTGACTTGCAGTTCTATCGATAACTACAACTATAAAACCGCTACGCAAAAACACATACAATTACTTGAAAAAAGATGCCAGTGTGTTAGTTTACTAACGCGTACCAGCTGACACGTATGTGTTCTGACGTATGAGTCAGAGAAGTACCGGCGAGTGCGGCCTTCTGCTTTCGGTGAGCCTACGTTCGTTGCTGAAAGCGCGTCGCATCGATGGTCATCGCTCCTTGTGCGGACACCGTACACAAGAAAAAATGGTTAATTTAGGTTAACGAATGTCCAGACTTTACTTTACAGAAAATCTTACACGTTGGGATTGCGTGTACTTAAACGAAGAAGCGCCGGTGGCATGTAGACGGACTCGGCCGGTACGCTAGGCCTAACACTCGCTGGGAGCCGCACTGGGTTGGACCGATCTCGGCGCAAATGAGTTGCGATGGTTGAAGTTTCTGCATTTTAGCCTCGAAACCTTTTTAACTGTTACCTAACGTATTGCTGAAGTAAATGCAAGTGCGAGAATTGCCCGAGATGCGTTTCCGGTGTGGCGATATCGAACGACGGCTGTTTTTCTGGCCTCCGTTCGGAGGGATCGCGAAGCCAGAGCTCATTTACTTCTTGCCAACTGCACGGCGATGTAACAATTTGCTCTGTTTGTTCAGACCAATGCCTCCAGACTTATAAACATTAAAATATGAAGTCATTACCGCAACACATCACGAATGCAAAACTGATATATATGAGGGGCATGCACGAAATGTGTATTAACTGCTGCTACGTGCTCCGCAAAAATTAACGACTTCATTGGCACTGCATGAATAAAAAAAAAGCGTGGTAGAAAGCAATATTATTACTCTTGGCTGCTTTGGGTTATTAACATATTTTGCTCCACATTCGACAGGGAAACAATAAAAGTGACCGTGATTTCACATATATCATATCACGTACGTATATTATGAAAATAGTGCGCATCTCCTCGTCTTTCTCTGCAAAGCTAGAATTTGTGACACATGTTTGGGACCCGTTAGGTTAGCATCTATCGGTACCATCGAATCAGACATTCGATATTCAACGATACCAAAGCATTACCAAAGCGCTCGGCACTGGCAACGATACCAAAGCGCTGGGCACTGGCAGAACAGTGCGGGCTCCAGTATGTGCCAGCGCACGCCAGTGAGAATTCCAGCGTGTCCAGCGCTTCCCAGTGAGCGCCAGCGTCACAGCGGCAAAGCCAGTGGCTCTACCAGTGCGACCCAGCTCTCTCCCAGTGCTTTCACCGACGTCCCAGTGAATTCGAGCGTATACCAGTGTTCCCAGTGCGGTCCAGCGCCAAAAAACGTACTGGTATCACGCTGGGGGTACTGGAAGGGCGCTGGTTTTTGCAACATGCTCCGCAAAAATTAACGACGTTATTGGCACTGCATGAAAAAAAAAAAAAGCGCGGTAGAAAGCAAAATGATCAGTGTTGGCTGCTTTGGGTTATTAACATATCTTTCTCCCCATTCGACAGGGAAACATTAAAAGCGACCGTGATTTCACAACATATATATATATATATATATATATATATATATATATATATATATATATATATATATATATATCATATCACGTATACCATGAAAATAGTGCGCATCTCCTGGTCTTTTTCTGCCAAGCTAGAATTTGTGACACATGTTTGGGTCCCGTTCTCATAGCATCTATCGGTACCATCGAATCAGACATTCGATATTCAACGATACCAAAGCATTCCGCCGCGCACGATACTGAAAGCAGCGCGCGGCACTGGCACAGTGCAGGCTCCAGTATGTGCCAGCGCACGCCAGTGAGAATTCCAGCGTCTCCAGCGCTTCCCAGTGAGCACCAGCGTCACAGCGGCAAAGCCAGTGGCTCTACCAGTGCGACCCAGCGCTTTCACAGTGCTTTCACCGGAGTCCCAGTGAATACGAGCGTGTACCAGTGTTCCCAGTGCGGTCCAGCGCCAAGAAGCGTACTGGTATCACGCTGGGGGCACTGGAATGGCGCTGGTTTTTGCAATAGGGAAAGTACGCGAAACACGTTACCAAGGTGGAGGGATAGTAGCTTGGTGACATATCTCGTGCAGTACAACCGCCCTACTAATTCCCATAGGGGCAGTTCTCCCGCTACCTATAGTACTTGCATGGTCAGCATGTTTGAACGAATGATGATGTTTTAATATTGTTTAAGCCTAAATGTGTTAATGCTAAAATGGCGAGATAGCGTATTGTTATGTTGACAAAACTAGTATTCAAGAAGACAAAAGCAGTTTTGCCACGCGTCTGGAGCGGTCGTGATTGAAGATAAAACTACTATTTGGTTATGGGGAACAAAACCCACTAGATCTGCTGGTATCAGTTGGAACAGTGCACCGCTCGGGCACCTTGTGCCATTGAATAGAATATAGAACACTGGGCCGCACTGCTCGTCAGCACTCACACTTGTCAAGCGCGCCTAGCAAGCATTGATGGCGTGACGAGAGCGTGTTCGATTATGCGCAGGTGTTCCTTGTCGCAAAGGTTATTTACGTGTAGGAGGTACTAAAGTGCTCATGAGATAAAGATCAGGCTGTGCATACAGTAATCGCCACTTTCGTGTAGGGGTATCAGTGGGAACCAACGAACAGGGGTAATTTGTTTCTCTCTTCAGTATCTGCTGGGATAATGCATTTTTGTGTACACTAACTTATGCCTTGGTTTGTAGTACCGTGCTTGTTGTAATCAGCCAAGCCATTTTAAAAATACCGGCTCGGCTAAGCCACAACCTTCCTGACGAAGAGAGGAATGCTCTCATAGATTTGAAGAAGGACCAGACCATCGTAGTCCTACCGGCCGACAAAGGTAACAGCACGGTCGTCATGGATCGCGCTGATTATGAGAAGAGGGCAGGAGAACTTCTGAACGGGGAGGCTTACTCCAAGATCAAGAAAGATCCGACTTCACAAACCCAAACCAATCTGAACAAATTTTATCGCAAATCTTCACCAATCATCCCGAATTCAAAAACCTCTAACTGAGGTTGATTTGCAGAAACGGATCCGCCCCGAGTTTGTACGGCCTGCCAAAGGTTCATAAAACGGGAATTCCTCTCCGACCCATCGTCGATTTCACCCGCTCCCCCCTACAGGCTCTGTCTTCCTATCTTCACAGGGTAATTGTGCCTCTGACCGGGAAGACGGACACACACATCCGCCACTCGGGGAATTTCGTAGAACTGGCGTCCAATGTTGCGCTTAAGGAAACCGATCGTATGGTGCCTTTTGACGTGGTTTCCCTTTTCACCAGCGTGCCCGTGCCCCTCGCACTGACTATGACGCGCTGGGCCCTCGAAGACGACTCCACTGTGAACGACGGAACTCCACTTTCAGAAGACCAGATATGCCAGCTGTTGGAATTTTGCCTCTCAAGCACTTACTTCTCTCTCAAGAACGTGTTTTACAGACAGACCAGTGGGGCAGCCATGGGGGCCTCGATATCGGCAACAGTGGCAGCTCTCGTAATGGAGGATATCGAAAAGCGAGCGCTTGCCGCGTGTGGCCCGAAGCCCAAGTTGTTTGTACGCTACGTAGATGATTGCTTCTGTGTGGTAAAATCCGGCGAGGCCAGCAACCTGCTCGCCCGTTGAACTCCGTGGATCCCCACCTTGAGTTCACAGCGGAAATGGACATCCATTCAACCCTCCCGTTCCTGGATTTGTTGGTGAGAAGACAACGACAGTGCCTCTCTTTCTCCGTCTTCAGGAAACCAACACACACAGGGCGCTGCCTCCAATTCAGCTCAAATCACCCCGCCTGCCACAAGTTCTCCGTTGTACAAAGCCTCGTGAACAGGGCCGATACAATCCGCTCGTCTCCACGACGGAAGAAAGAAGAAAAAGGAAAAAAAATCACAGCATATCCACGGGTGAATGAGGAAGGGCTTGGGCGAAGCAATCCTGAAGCAATCATAGTTACATGGTGAAATCTTCAATGCTTTCTTCCAGCAGTAATCAAAGCGATAGCCCAGTACGTCATCAAAGACGTGACAGACATATATATATATATATATATATATATATATATATATATATATATATATTGTCACGTGGTCGTGACGTCGACGAAGACAGCAGTCGGCGTTTGCAGGATGAAACTGTTTATTTGGCCGAACTTGTGGCCGGAAAATCAGAACTAGAACTACAGCAATACACGCTGTACAATGACAGCGGCGAACGGGGCGTCGTCCGTCGATCAACTGACAAGCTGTCAAGCGCGTCGGCTTTTATACAGGCGCTATGGAACTTTCCAGCAATATCGCTGGTGGCGGCGTTATCTCTCGACAAAGCTGGAACATTCGCGTGCGGCGCGCAATCTTGACAAAACGATCTACCAGAATCGTGAAGCTTCTCGAACACTGCTTCGGGGCCAGCGTCGAGCGTTGATAACCGTCCTTGCTGGTCAAACTCGAACACATCAAAATAAAAGCAGAAGCGGGCGTGGCAATATATATATATATATGGGTATAATACAACGGAGGCGTTGTCAACAGTGTTATAAATATTTATTTCCCAGCAGTTTCGGGAGGGGGCCTCCCTTCCTCGGGGGATGAGTTAAAACTGACGTCGAAGTTCGGTCTTGCTTCTTGCCGCGTCGCTCTCGCCTTCAAGGACATTTCAGAGAGTGGGGGAGATAGATTACGAGAAAAAAAAAAAGCCGGCAGATCCCACGCATTGTGGAAATCAATGTAATGCGAAGCAGCCAGCAAAGAGCTGCATACATCGTCTTGTATGTAATAGAGGAAAATGCATGTCATGGTTTTCATGTTAACTCCTATTATTTATGTTCGTCACACAGTAACGTCGCGCAATACCAACTTCAGGGTCGATCAAGCTAGAGAAACGGCCGCCAGCGCACAATGAGCGTGGTACGTAAGTCATGCTGTACATGACATGTGTTTCATGACTTTCATGTTAACTCGTGTTATTTACGTTCGTCACACAGTCACGTCGCAAGTAACCAATTTCGGTGTATATCAAGCTAGCGAAACGGCCGCCAGCGCACCATGAGCGTGGCACGTAAGTCATGCTGTACATGATATGCGTGTCATGATTTTCATGATAACTCGTATTATTTATGTTCGCCACACGGTCACGTCGCGCAATAACAATTTCGGGGTAGATCAAGCTAGCGAAACGGCCGCCAGCGCTTCATGAGCGTGGCACGTAAGTCATGCTGTACATGGCATGCGTGTCATGATTTTCATGTTAACTCGTATTATTTATGTTCGTTACACAGTCACGTCACAAGATACCAATTTTGGTGCATATAAATCTAGCGAAATGGCCGCCAGCGCCCCATGAGAGTGGCACGTAAGTCATACTGTACATGACATGCGTGTCATGATTTTCATGTTAACTCGTGTTTTTATGTTCGTCACACAGTCACGTCGCAAGTAACCAATTTCGGTGTATATCAAGCTAGCGAAACGGCCGCCAGCGCACCATGAGCGTGGCACGTAAGTCATGCTGTACATGACATGCGTGTCATGATTTTCATGTTAACTCCTGTTATTTATGTTCGTCACACAGTCACGTCGCGCAATAACAATTTCGGGGTAGATCAAGCTAGCGAAACGGCCGCCAGCGCTTCATGAGCGTGGCACGTAAGTCATGCTGTACATGGCATGCGTGTCATGATTTTCATGTTAACTCGTATTATTTATGTTCGTTACACAGTCACGTCACAAGATACCAATTTTGGTGCATATAAATCTAGCGAAATGGCCGCCAGCGCCCCATGAGAGTGGCACGTAAGTCATACTGTACATGACATGCGTGTCATGATTTTCATGTTAACTCGTGTTTTTATGTTCGTCACACAGTCACGTCGCGCAATACCAATTTCGGCGTAGATCAAGCTAGCGAAACGGCCGCCAGCGCACCATGAGCGTGGCACGTAAGTCATGCTGTACATGACATGCGTGTCATGATTTTCATGTTAACTCGTGTTATTTTTGTTCGTTACACAGTCACGTCGCAAGATACCAATTTTGGTGTATATAAAGCTATCGAACGGCCGCCAGCGCACCATGAGCGTGGCACGTAAGTCATGCTGTACATGACATGCGTGTCATGATTTTCATGTTAACTCGTGTTATTTATGTTCGCCACACAGTCACGTCGCAAGATACGAATTTTGGTGTTTATCAATCTATCGAAACGGCCGCCAGCGTACCATGAGCATAGCATGTAAATCATGCTGTACATGACAAACGTGTCATGATTTTCATGTTATGACTTGTCATTTATGTTCGTCATACAGTCATGTTACGCCATACCAATTTTGGTGCACATTCGATTAACCAAGCGACCAGGAGAGCACAAAGTCGTAGGCGGCTAGATAGATAGATAGATAGATAGATAGATAGATAGATAGATAGATAGATAGATAGATAGATAGATAGATAGATAGATAGATAGATAGATAGATAGATAGATAGATACGCTCAAAGTCGCAGAAGTTCGCTAAGAAATGCTTCGCATTTAAAAGAAAAAAGGAGAGAAGAACACCGACGAAGTCAGAAAACGTGGTGAGGGAAAAAAAAAAACGCTAACTGTGTATGGCATGAAGTCGTTGAAGGTGTTTCTCGGTTCGCGTCGGGCGCAGGGCCACCCAAAATTGTTGTCGCGGAGGGCAGAATGAGGCACCTGAGGGAAGAGCGTCCCCTTAATGGGTCGGCATACCGCCTTTAATCTCCGCCCGCTCCCTGTGAATAGGCTCCAAGTGGTAGAGGAGCGTAAGCACTTTACATTGTACAAGTAGTGAAAAACATGAACAAAAAATAAACAAAAAAGGGAGAAAAGAAAAGCAAGAAAGTAAACAACACTGCACTCGTACGAGCCAGTCAAGAAACAGGCATGGTCCCAATTATGATTCCGTGTTGCCAAATTCATTTTGGCTTATCACTCGGAGGCAGGAGAGTCTTCCAGGGTCCTCATTGATGCCGGCTGTTAATGTTCTAAATTTAAAGATAAAATATGCCTCACGTTGTTCGCGCGCGCGCGTGTTTTGGAAACCGGACTGTAGAAGAGTTACGCTGATATTTTTAAAGCTCTGGTAACTCTTTTACAGTCCGGTAATATATATATATATATATATATATATATATATATATATATATATATATATATTCACAGCATATCCGCACATGTCCACAGATTCACATATTATATATATATATATAATTTACAGTGCCGAACCAACGAAAGTCGTAGCTTCTTTCTTCATTCCTTATTCTATAGGGGTGCGCGTGGTTCTTTTCCCACAACTATATATATATATATATATATATATATATATATATATATATATATATATATATATATATATATATATATATATATATATGCGAGGATGAAGTTCAATGGATCCGGTGGGAAATGCAGTCGAGAAAGGAAGACAAAACGTACGAAACAAGCTTTACTAACGTTTCGGCAGGAGGGCCTGCCTTCGTCAGAGTCACGAAGGCAGGCCCTCCTGCCGAAACGTTAGTAAAGCTTGTTTCGTACGTTTTGTCTTCCTTTCTCGACTATATATATATATATATATATATATATATATATATATATATATACATATATGCCATCTAGTGGCGATTCACACAAGCGCACTATTGCACACACTTCTAGTGGACCAACGCCATCTAAGAAATGAGACTAGAAATGTTGATGTAGACACAGGTTGTGTACAGCGCCATCTAGAATATCAGCACTCAACTGCAGTTTGTATGTACTTCTATGAGACAGCGCCATCTATTATACTGTTCGGGACATACTGCCGGTTGCGCCTTACGCCGGACGTGTGGCAAGGTTAGACTAAGAGGAGCTTCGCCCCTAAATTAATCCGTGATCTCGGCGCCAACGTTCATCCGCAAGGCCCTGCGCAGGAATAAGGGCGCGTTCACACTGAGACATTCGGCGGCGAGAGCGCGCGGAATCCGCTTCAGCGGCAGCGAGATCTGCCGGAAAATCCCTTTCCGCGTCGATCGGTCCTGGACCTATTTTTGCGGCAGCTGCCGCCGGATTATCTCACCGCGAAAAAATCGGAACGCGAGTAGAACATTCGAAAAATGGCGGCGTGCTTGTGATATTGCAGTCGTCAAAGCCCGCAGCAACAGCGAAGTCTTTCGTAATCATCCTGTAGCTCTCGACAAGTGCCAAGTGTTGTCGCGATTATCATCTTTGCAATACACCATCGCGATCTCGCAAAAAGCATTATCTCGGCTCGACCAAGCTTCTCGCGTCTTGCAAATCAGGGCGAACCAACCAGGACTGCTTGCGTCGTTTCTTGTTCGGCGAAAGCATGTTTCTCCTCGTCAGACATCGCCAGAAAGTTCCTTTCCAGCAGCCCCAGCAGTTCGACGACCCTGCTCCTGTTTATGTGCTTCGCCATAACAAAACGCGTACACAACGCAGAGCGCGTCGATGCCAGCGTTCCTTCGCGCGAAGGGACGATGACAACTAGGCGCCCTAGTTTCGGCGGTGCGGTTGCTAAGCGGTGTCAACAATGTTGAATTTCGGCGGCGTGCGAATTCCGGTCGCTGTGGCCGGCGGATTCCCCAGTCTGAATGAGCCATAAGGGCGGGGGAGGAAGAGAGCCAGCGGCGCCGCCTCAGCGACGCCGCGTGCCGATTCCCTGCATCGCGGGAACCAGCGAAACATTAGCGCGCATTCTGGGAAAGGCGGGGGGCGACGTTGCACAGAAGCCAAGCACCACCATCGGCCGTTTTTTCCCTCGTCCCAAAGACCGCGCGCCTGCGGAAAAAGCGCAGGGCGTCGTGTATAGGATCGCGTGTTCAGACTGCCCTGCCGCGTACATCGGGGAAACAAAAACTTCCGCGAAAGAATGCAGCGGCATAAGAACGAAGAAGAAGAAACATTTATTTTTGTCATGCCTTGGAGTGGTTAGGGTGGGTGGTGCCCCTCTTCCAGGGCCCCACTGGCTACAGCTGCTCGGCGGGCCTGGTCAAGGGTCGCCAGTTGGCTTCCCATTTTCCAGTTCCGCGAGCCGCGCCTCCCACGACCAATTCAGGGAATCGTTACACAGAACGATCTACGCCAGCTGAACAGCGAAAGGAGTGCAGTAGCGGAACACTGCGAAAAGTTTGACCACCGCATTAGTACTGATGATGCGGTGATCCTGGAACAAGAAAGCTGATGGCGCCGGCGACTCCTCCTCGAGTCGTGGCACGTACAGCAAACAGCAGGGAACATCAACCGCACCACGGGGACCTTGCCCCCCCACTATTGTCAAGGTTTGCGGCAACTGTCGGCAAGAAAGCGTATATATATATATAAGCGCCGTGCGCCTCGGGCCGTGTCACTCCTGAAGAAGAAGCCGGTCAGGCTTTGAAATGTCGGGTTTCTAAAAATAAACCTTCTGGTTGGAGATTTCTTTTTTTCGTCTTTAGTCTATTACCCAACCAGGCAGACTTCTGCCGAATGTTTACCTTTAACGTATGTCGAGTTTGTGTGTGTGTGCGTGTGTGAGACCGGGCGAGTAAACATAATGACAAACGAAATAGAGCACGATGAGGATGGGACCCGATATCACTATCGCGTTCAACTCTTAAAGGCGAGGCTTAAGCGTCCCCCCATTTTTTCGCACAATTTCAACATATCATTGCTTTGGAATTCCTGCCTGAGGTACGCGCTAATACTGTACTCTGAGATATGCTCAAATTGCGTGAGCTCAGATGTTCCCGATTGCGACGTTTTGTCGTGAACCAAAAAACGATCGGGAACGAAACACGGAACGATTCCGGAACGAAACAATAGTTAAAGTTTCGGTTACGTTTTCGTTCCGGTCTAAAATATCGATTTTTTTTCGTTTTTCGGTTTCTGTTCCGTTCCGACACAGTGCAAGTAAGTACGTGGCTCTGCAAACATTTACTAGCGCTCATATGGCGGCTTAAGTCACACCGCATGGACAGTATTGGTGGCGTGAGGCGATGTTGTTATTGTGTCATGCCTTCGGGCACGGCCTCGTAGTCCAGTACACTACCACGTCAAAGTTTTTCGTAATGCCCGAATTATCCATCGAGAAGCATTCCAATAAGTCCACGTCGGCGTATCGCCGTCCACACCCAAACACGGCCGCCGTGTTAGCATTCTATCTGACGTAGTCAAATATTGTAGCGACGGCGATATGTTCTCAGCAGTCTTGATACGTAGGCGGTCAAGCTGCCTTCCTTCCTCGCGTGCTGTAGATGGTAGGTGACGGTGGGGATTTCTTTCTCAGTGACGTTTGCTACCATGGCGTCGGGCGTCGTTTCATGGCTACTTCTGTAAACTAGCTTGAACGGGGTCATCAGCGTTGTTTCTTGCTCGGCTTAGCAAAGGTCACAATCCCAAGTCCGGTGTTCGATGTCGATGTACATTGTCAGCATGTCAGCGAGGGTTTTATCAGATCCTCGGTGATGCCATTTGTTTGCAGTTGGTAGGTCGTTGTGCATCAAAGATTTGTCTGGCTGTAATGCAAAATTGCTTGTGTTATGTCTGCTCTAAAATGCGTGCCCCTGTCGGTGGTGAAGATTGCTGGGGCGTAGCAAAGGAGCCCGGTGTTTTCGACGAAAAGCTTCGCTACCTTGGCGGCAATAGCTCTATGCAGAGCACCGGTTTTGGCGTAGCAGGCAGTTCTAGAAAAGCATTCGCAAAGATAGCGTTCGTTGTGATGGCCCGTTATTTAGTCCCTTAATGTGGGGCCCTCAAGAGCATAGCATACGACGCGTGCGCAGTGGCCATAGACGTTCACGGAAATGTTTTCGTACGCCTTTCAAAAACTGCCTAGTGGCTGCGACGGTTTACTTGTAACCTGACGTTGACGCCTCAAATGACCCCAGCAAGTTAATCCCGATATGCTGGAAGGGTGGACGAGGTGGATCGATCGACTGAAGAAACCACGCAGGCCTTACTGGCAGTGTCTTGAGTTGCTGACAGTCCCGGCATGCCCTCACTCAATGACTGACGCTGGCGGTACGGCGCGGCGAGTGGTACTTTTATTCTATCCTGGTAACCTGTGTGAAAAACCGAGCCGTCAGGCCGTCGTGCAGGGCCTGCGGAACTTCCGGTCGCAGTGCCCAAGGTATAACGAGGATGCAGTTGGCTCACGCCGGCGAGAAATATTCGGCCAAGCTTCTGAGCGCTGCTTCCTCGATGAATTGTCGGCACTTGTTACCCCAAGAAGCTGTTTTCTTCTAGATTGTCCTGTGGTGGCGGGTCAACAGGGGAGCGAGACAGGTAGTCGTGGACAAAATGCTTGCTTGCGCACTGGAAATCGCGGTGATATAAGAGTCAGGCTCCATCATGCGAGGCGACCTGAAGGGTTCTTTCCGTTTCTTAGCCAGGACAAAGCGTGGTGGTCGCTCACGACCTTCAAGGTTCATTCACTGAAGACAGCGCTGAAAACACAGAACCAAGGAAAAGGACAGGTCTTCGTCTCTGTGTTTTCAGCGCTCTGGTTTCATTGAATGTACCAAACCAACTAGTCCAAAAGCATGTTCTCTTGGACCTTGAAGGACCTGCTGTTCAGGTAGGCGCTAAACATTGATGTAGCCTAATGATTGCACGGCACTGCTTTTCTCTTAGTCGTACAATCTGCTTCCGCCTTTGATAGTGACCGGCTAGCATAGCCCTTTATTTGTTCCTTCTTTCTACTAACACAATGCCGACGTCTACATTACTTGCATCAGTGTGGTTTTCGGCCTGTGCGTCATCGTCGACGCGTGGAAGCATCGGCGGTTCCTGCAGAGAATTTTTAACACGAAAGTGTTAAAAATGCTGGGATTCACCAAACCTTCACTGACGCACTTCCATCACGGATATGACGTTGTAAAATGTACACTAACAGACGAGAAAAAGAACTAGAAGGAAATGTTCCGTCACCGGGAATTGAACCCACCACCCCTCGCTCCGCAGCTCGCGGCACAAAACGATCCGCATACAAAGTCTACGTTCTTTGCCATACTTACGGCGAGCTATTTATGTACACGATTTATCACTGGTGGTAAGCAGAGCTCGAAGGCACTTGTTTTCGTCATCACCAGCGAGATGGCGCAAAGGGCGCGCTTTAAAGCTAGTCGCCCCACACGTTGCGATGCGCGCGCGCCCCCCACCCGTACTTTGCCCGACAGGGCGTGGTCACCCGTGCGCGCGCGCTTATCTCATGATGGGGGCGGTTTGTACGTCTTGCGCGTTCACCGTAAGTTTACGTTGAAGAGTACATGAATGTCACTTAGCTCGCTGCAGCGGCCAAGTTTGCTAAAGAAGAGTGCTACCAAAACACAAAGAGTAACAAGGGTTACGTTTGTTAGTTCGAGCTCGTCCTGTGTGTGCTCTTTTGTGCGTCCTTTGTGCTTGAGCAGCACTCTGCAAGTTTAAAGCTGCCTCTCGTTCTTCGCGTGACATTTCAATTTGTTGCTATCGCATTCATTGCTTCGCCGTTGCGGCGAAACAATGTGCAATAAACGCTCAACTATCTCTGTGAAGACACGTTTCCCTTTTGTGTTATACCGAATTCTATAGACCTTATGCAAAATTGCTGCCATCTAGCGACCGCCGTGCGCATTTCCGCCATGTTCAAGGCTAAGCGCGATCCGCATGTGCACACACAGAGCGTGCGTATCAACGTGTGGCAGCTGATAGGAGCGGCAATGCCACCATATTTTCTTGTGCCGTGTTGCTGAGATTGAGGAAATCGCGGTGCTAAAAAAAAAAGGTTTGCAGGAAACTAACCTTCATGTTGTTAGATTTACTCACGGCCGACCAGAATCAGCAGATCGTTTCGTTGCTCCGGCTACTGCTTATGACTAACGCCGTGTTTACGCTCACCGTTTTTAATATATGCGGCATGTGACAGCATCGGCACTCCTCAGAGAACACTATTTCATGTCATGCCGGAACGAGACAGTTTTCGCGCCGTGTGCTTACAGGCACAGACAAACCCGCTTCGTGTACGAGCTTCAAAGCTGCATCGCAGCTACTCGCGCATGCCTGCGCTGCTGTTGACATTGCCTTGTTTATTGCATTGCGATAACAATTACATGTTAGACAGGTAGCTCGTGCGCGTCATTGATTCTCAGCGAACGGACCGATTGTGCTGCAGCGTGTTGTTTGTAGTTTGTTTTCGATTGTGGAGTTTAACAAGGTAGCGTCTGGTGGGATGCTTTGCGCGCGTATTGCTTCACTATGCGCATTTTTCAAGCATTTAATGTGGTATCACTGCCCGATTCAGACGGGTGGCCCGGATATCCTGACGGCCCCCCACCCCTTACTTTTTTTGTTTAATTTATACCCCCAGAAGAGCCCATCAGTTGCTCCCAAAAGCTGATCACCCTTCGGAAAAGTCCTGTATCCATCCCTGTGTGATAAGGAATTTTAACAGGTGCTTCAAGTGCGTGGCACTTTTCTTATGAAACTAAAAAAATGCTGTTCCGGGAAATGTGCTGAATTCGACCGTGGGTGCGCTACCGCTGGTGGTTTCGCAGGCGTTCAGTCGGCGACGCAAAACTGCCTTGCCGCTACGGGTTGACATTGTAAGGCACCAGTAAGCCCCGAAAGCGACGATGTGCACGTGGTTTAGGCGTATCGTGTTATATAGGAACACATGTCGGAAGGATATTTAATAAAACACCAGCTGATCGGCATCTACTGCTTGGAGACACAACACTTTTCATGTTCACTTTTCACGTGCGTGAGATGCGCAAATATCTTACATTTTAATCGTGCAGTAATTTTATACATAACATACGTCGGTGACTAACGCTGCGAAATAGTTTTTATTTAAAAAATAAAAAAGAGGACAACGGCTTTAATTTAAAATTAGATGCACAACACATCATCTCGACATAGGCTGTCCCTTACAGGGGCGTAGCCAGAAATTTTTTTCGGGGGGGGGGTTCAATCATACTTTATATATGTTCGTGCGTGCGTTTGTGTGTGCGCGTGTATATATACGCAAGCAAAACTGAAAATTTTCGGGGGGTTTGAACCCCCCCCCCCCCCTTGGCTACGCCCCTGGTCCCTTACGAAATAAGTTTTAAATTGGGTCCGCAGCACTTCCTTTCCGTCATCGCTGTGCCTAGCCGTGTCGCGCGTTCACGCTTCTTCCCATCCATCCTATACTACACGCATGATATTCAGATAGCTAACAACGCTTTATTCGCTACATTGAAAACAAGCAGACCAAATTTGTGACCTAGCGCAAAGTTTCATTCTCGACGACGGCAGGTCTACATGTGACTCGCGGTGTCAAACTTGTATTTTCTTCTCGCTTTCAGGCAGTTCTTTACACGTAATAACCGTCAACGTAATAACTAGGAAATGTCGGTAACGTGTACAGGCCCTTACACACTCGTCTGACGTTTTTATGCCCCGATTGCCCACAATCAAAGCAGATACGAGCAAGAAGTTATTGCAGCGACAGCAATACCATTCGGCCACAAGCCTCCAACACGGCGCCGAATGGGTAGCTTCGTCGAACCTCCGACAGATGGCAGCAATTTTGCATAAGGTCTATAACGCACGGATCAGCTATGTTTTTAGTTCCTGATATATATATATATATATATATATAGGGAAGAGCAGAGACACAACTAAGCGGTTGTCTTAATTTTATTTGTAACGGTTTCGACCGGAGGACCGGTCTTCGTCAGGGCTTATGAGCAAATACAGCGCTATACGAACATCCAAAATCGTCGTGGGCACTCTTAGTTGAAGGAAGGAAAGATAGGAAATAATAAAACAGTCAAGTTGTCAGCGGTGACGTATAGTGTGTCAAACAGTTCCTCTCGGCTCATTCGCTAGAGCAAGCAAAGAAGAGAATGGGGAAACGGGAAACAAGCGCCGTTTCGGCGGAGTAGAGCAGATGCCGTAGAATGGGAGGAGGAAAAAAAAAAAACAAATTTGAGATGGCAGAAGCGCAACAAAACGCGCGGCTTCCGCGGCGCGCCTTTGAAGGTCGTCGGGAGCATTGTTGCTTTGCTTGCGTGGCAGCAATTACTTGCTGCGAGGGGTGCATCCGTGGCAGAGTAAGCCCGATCCCGCGCCTTTTGCGGTCACTTAAAGAGGGAGGAAAAAAAAAAAAAGAAAGAAGGGGGGGGGGGTCGGTGTTCTTTTGACGCTTACCCGTTGCGTGTGTGTGGGGGCACAGATTGTGCATGCGCACGAGGCCCCTTGTGAACTACACGTTAATCCTCGTGTCTGTGTCGAAGTGGCGGCGTGAGTACAAGAATCCTGCCCTGTTAGCGCGGCTCTCCGAGGCGCCTGTGGTTGAAAAATGTAGTGCGGGTCAGCCTATCCCATTTAAAAATGAATTAATAAGTTAAGCAAACTGGTTAAAATATAGAAAGAAAGGAAGAAAATGAGAATAAAAACGAATAAAACGTTGAAAAATATAATAATAAAAAGGCAAAGGTAAGATGTGGGAAAGGTATACATTGAATACTGAAAAGTCGGAAAAAAATAAAACATACAAAAGCACATGTCAACAAAATTGCACAAAAGTGCAGAATATGCAATGGTTTCCGGTTGGTCCGCTCCCCCAGATACTTGTTCGATACCATTTTAGCATACATGACGAGTTACAACTGTCAGGATTCCTTTTCCCGTCTACTAACTTTTGCATGACCGAAGAAACGAGAGGTTCCCCATGTTTTCATTTATGCCGTGTGTGACTGTTTCAAATTTGTGGATGAAATAGGACTCTCGTTGTTCCCGTTCCCCTTGTGGCGAAGGACTACCCAGAGAGTATCATCGATGATGCTATAAGCCGGGCGAGGAGTTTAGATAGAAACGAAATTTTGTCGGGCTCGAAACAATGCCACTCAAAAAACCAAACGAACCTTGTCCTCACGTACTCGTCCACACTACCGCACCTCAACAACATTCTCTCTAAACATTTCAACATTATACAGCAGAGTACGCGCCTGTCCTCACTTTTCACGGAGCCGCCGCGAGTGGTCTACCGGCGCGGAAGGAATATAAAGGACATCCTAGTAAGAGCTAAGCCGACCGAGTCTGAAAACAGGAAATCGGGTTGCAGGCCATGTGGAAAACAGCGCTGCCAGGTCTGCAAACATATGACCACAACCTGTGTTGCCAAGGCTTCGTCCTCTGACTTCACATTCAAAATTAAGGGACCTCTAAATTGTGACAGTCAGAATGTTGTATATATGCTACATTGCGATGTCTGTGGCCAGCAGTATATAGGCCAGACTGGGACGGCGTTTAGACTACGTCTGAATAACCACAGAGCTCACGCGCGTACTCTGCCAGATCTCCCTTTCTCTAAACATCTGAGTTTGCCAGAACACTCATTCGACAAAATACGCGTCACCCTCCTGCAGTCAGGCTTTCGCAGCACTCGTGAACGGGAACAACGAGAGTCCTATTTCATCCACAAATTTGAAACAGTCACACACGGCATAAATGAAAACATGGGGAACCTCTCGTTTCTTCGGTCATGCAAAAGTTAGTAGACGGGAAAAGGAATCCTGACAGTTGTAACTCGTCATGTATGCTAAAATGGTATCGAACAAGTATCTGGGGGAGCGGACCAACCGGAAACCTTTGCATATTCTGCACTTTTGTGCAATTTTGTTGACATGTGCTTTTGTATGTTTTATTTTTTTCCGACTTTTCAGTATTCAATGTATACCTTTCCCACATCTTACCTTTGCCTTTTTATTATTATATTTTTCAACGTTTTATTCGTTTTTATTCTCATTTTCTTCCTTTCTTTCTATATTTTAACCAGTTTGCTTAACTTATTAATTCATTTTTTAAATGGGATAGGCTGACCCGCACTACATTTTTCAACCACAGGCGCCTCGGAGAGCCGCGCTAACAGGGCAGGATTCTTGTACTCACGCCGCCACTTCGACACAGACACGAGGATTAACGTGTAGTTCACAAGGGGCCTCGTGCGCATGCACAATCTGTGCCCCCACACACACGCAACGGGTAAGCGTCAAAAGAACACCGACCCCCCCCCCCCTTCTTTCTTTTTTTTTTTTTTTTCCTCCCTCTTTAAGTGACCGCAAAAGGCGCGGGATCGGGCTTACTCTGCCACGGATGCACCCCTCGCAGCAAGTAATTGCTGCCACGCAAGCAAAGCAACAATGCTCCCGACGACCTTCAAAGGCGCGCCGCGGAAGCCGCGCGTTTTGTTGCGCTTCTGCCATCTCAAATTTGTTTTTTGTTTTTTTTTCCTCCTCCCATTCTACGGCATCTGCTCTACTCCGCCGAAACGGCGCTTGTTTCCCGTTTCCCCATTTTCTTCTTTGCTTGCTCTAGCGAATGAGCCGAGAGGAACTGTTTGACACACTATACGTCACCGCTGACAACTTGACTGTTTTATTATTTCCTCTCTTTCCTTCCTTCAACTAAGAGTGCCCACGACGATTTTGGATGTTCGTATAGCGCTGTATTTGCTCATAAGCCCTGACGAAGACCGGTCCTCCGGTCGAAACCGTTGGCAAATAAAATTAAGACAACCGCTTAGTTGTGTCTCTTCTCTTCCCAAGTACGTTTGGCCCATTGGAAAAGCTTCTTCAAATATATATATATATATATATATATATTCAACGGGTATAAGCCAGGAAAGGAGTAGAGGAAGAAGACGTGAGTTGGTGCAGTCTGCCGACGACATCATTACCCGACCATCGACCTCTTCTGTAAATAACCATACTTACAGCTTAACCGTAACAGTTTTCTGGCGGCAATGCTGGGTAGTACGACCAAGACGACGGAGCCGCTACCGCTAGGTGTAAGCCGAAGCCGACGCCTCGTTCGACTGCCTCCAACACTACCGGAGATCCCGATGTCCAACAACGGAGACCCACAGTCATCTTCCACTTCTCCGTCACGAACAACCGGCGCCTGGTTGCGTCAGATGTAGCCATGGCCTTTCTCAAGAAAACCCGGCGAGAACGTGGAGGAATGGCTCATCCACTACAAGCATGTGAGCAGTTGGAACTGCTGCAATCCCACGGCTCAGCTAGAGTATGTCTCTCTCTTCCTCACAGACACTGCGCTGTTGTAGTTCGAAAACCACGAGGAATGACTAATGACCTAAGATTCCTTCCCTTCTGAAATCATAGAGTGCTTCGGAGATTCGACCACGAAAACAAATCGGGCAGAGCAGACATTGCTTCAGCGTGCTCAAATGCTAGATAAGACCTGTACTGCGTGCATAGAGGTGATCCTCAAGTTGTGCAAGTCGGTGAGTCATGAAATGTCCGAAGAGGACAAAGTTGGGCACCTTCTGAGAGGCGTTGCCGAGGATGTGTACAACTGCTTCATCGGCAAGGACAGTCCCGCTTTGGTCGCTCACGTCATCAAGCATTGCCGCACATTTGAGACCTTGAAGCTACGCCGTATCGCGCCAAAGTTCGGCCCGTTAGCTAACGTGGCAATGGTTGCAAGCGTCGAAGACAGCTACAGTTTCCGCTTTGAACTTACGGCAACAGTACGGCAAATTGTCCGCAAAGAACTCGAACGACACAACAAATCAGTGAATGCCGAACAGCTCGGTTGCGATTATAGCGCCCACAACCGACCTCATGAACCTGCATCCGCTTTATCCTCGCTGTCGGCCATGTCCGGCGTTGCAAACTGTCGAGTCGATGAGCAGCGACAGCAGCGGCGTTCCTTTCCCAACGACATGACGCACGCCCAACGCGCTCGTAGGGATACGACCACGAATTGGCTCATACCCGTTGCAATATATATATGAACACATGTGTTTGACATTCGGGTTTCGAGACACCGCACTCGAATGGCATATAGGTAACTTTTTGAGATGCTCCGAAATGCAATTATACATGCGGCTATCGTAATCTGAAGCAGAGCTGGTGGTAAGACTCTGATTTTATGGGGAAGTTTATTTGAATGTTATGCCATCATTGCAGAAACCAGCTTAAGCAAGAAAATGAAATTTTCAAAATTGTACACCAGTTTTCCTTGCGTAAATTCTCCAATTTTCTGTTTATTTATCAAATAATCATAATGGAATGGTGTTGAATAATGGAACAAAAAGAGAGGAAGAGGGTGAAAGAATGCTTAAATTCAGTAAAATATTTGCAAGGATTTTCCTTCACGCAAAGATCGATGCGCACATTGGGCAACGCACACCGGCCATTGAAATAAAGTCAGCGAAACTTTTCTATGCCAGAGTGGTATTACATGGACAGAACGTTCGACAAGCCTTGCTTCGGTCGAAACACCTTCCGATTCCGTAGAAAAAATCCGTGCCCTAGCCTGACAACCAATGAACCGTAATACAACAGTTATCCTACCTCCAATAAGGATTCAATGGGGCTAGTTGGTACTGCATCGTTCTTGTTCTGCGCTAATAAATGTAACAGGGGGACGACACGGGAACACAGACGTGCGCACGTCTGTGTTCCCGTGTCGTCCCCCTGTTACATTTTTTAGCGCAGAACAAGAACGATCCTACCTTAACGGTCGATCTGCGCAAAATCGTTCATTCAGAACGGTGAAAAAGCGTGATTATTTGCTTGCAATAAAACAGGAAAACTTGGTTCTCTAAGAAATCTGTTAGGCGCTCGATCTAAGTTTCAAATGCCTTAGGTATATAGGAAGACAGGAAACGGTAAGTTTTTAAGAAGCTGGAAATCAAATAAACTGCACCATGTCCTTTAGTATGTACAACTATACCGACACTGAAAGGCATGGCGCTTAAACGTACTTGGAAAAGGTCTCTCCTTGCAGCTGTTTCTATAGGACCTTGTCGAAGAAGTAGACTCGAAGGGGGTGTTTAATGAGCACAGGCGCACAAAATGCCGCGGTGGTCTCCGGAGCAGCGTATTTCTCTCTCTCTCTCTCGCTCTATACATATATATATATATATATATATATATATATATATATATATATATATATATATATATATATATATATATATATATATATATATATATATAGAGAGAGAGAGAGAGAGAGAGAGAGAGAGCGTCAGTGACACGTTAGTCATAAACCTGAGGCGAACATGCAAGGCGAGCTTGATCTGTCCATATAGTTTGATGAACCATTATTGGGCTTATTGAGCTTGGCTCGATAACAGTGCGGAGGGCAATCTAATGAGCATCGAATGCTTGGCTCATTGAATCGTTAAGCAGAAATGTAATGCGAAAAGCGCTTGTTAGCTTTGAAGCCCTTCTTTCTCGCTGTTTTCATTCGCTCTCTTGTACATTGCTGCTGACATGGGTACCTTATCCGGAAAATTCTGCAGTAAAGACAACGCGCATGTGTCCATGCCTGAAGTTCCCTCTAAGTAATTACTCTTTCAACGGCGTGAAGTGGCGTTGCGGCAACAAAGACATTGTGTCATCGGCTAAAATTCCCGATAAATTTACCTATATGCTGATCAAGAAAGCAGCGTACACTAAAGAACGTGTTGAACGGGTGTCGTTTCGCCTCACAAAAATAGTGCTGATATCTTTTATGCCTCTCGATTGCATTATCACCGCGCGCCCAGCACCCGCAGGTAACGAATGTCATGCACGTTATCAGCGTGAGACAGCATTCTTCGTAGGAAAGTGGCGAGCGCCAAGAATTCAATAAAGGAAACGCAAGCCAGCAGCAAAGCAGCCGGTGGAAGATCACTCTCTCGTTGCTGTGGCAACGGCTCGCGGCCGCGCTTTGTCGCGTTTCCGCGTCTGCTTGCCTACCGTTTCCCCGTCTGTTCCGCGCACACCGGCCGCGCCGCCGTCGCCGGCGGCATGCGCCACTCAGCAGAAAGGGGGGGAGGGGGTGCACTTGCTGAAAGCCTTGACAGTTTGAGAAAAACAGCTATGCTCTTTATTCTTGCCGGTAAAACACCCCCTCCATGAAATTTTTGGGAGGGGATCTAGGTGGTATGCCCCTGCGGCATACGCCCTAGATACGGGCCTGGGCTCTGGACTCCTAGGTGGCCCCGGTCGCTCTACGAAACTTCTTCCGAATTACCACGGCCCGTACCGTCTGGCCTAGCAAGCCTTGTACTTGATATAAGGCGTCGAGGCGCTCGAAACTTATTGCTATCAAACAATGTCGAGGCATGACATTATGCATATGGACCTACTAAAGCCTCACTGTCACTGTGCATCTGTCCGTAATTAGCCAGGATGGCTATTTTTCGGAGGGGAAGTAAATGTGATGCAAAAGAGCAGCACTACTTGCAGAAGCAGAGAATGCTGCTCCCGTAGAAATAAGGCGACGATTCGACAATACAAGCTTTCCGTTGGTTCTACAATTGTTGGTTACGTTTCTGCGTCTGTCTCTAATAGTAGAGTACTTCTTTAAAACGCTTCATAATAATATCAATGGCTGCCCTCATGCTTGCCTTGGTTTCATTGTGTATTGCCTTCTCATGGTTGAGGTTAACTAAAATCGTGCTCGGTGGTTCCTTTTCTTTGTTATTAAGTAATGGGTTGCGTGGTAATAAATATAAAACATGAGAAGTTTACTTGCTCCATTTCCAGAAGCGAAACCGAAACTGCAGCAAATATCTCGGGTGCAATGCTCCAGCGATAAAACAAGCAACTAAATGTTCAGCAGTGTTAAAGGTAAACATTCGGCAGAAGTCTGCCTGGTTGGGTGAAAGACTAAAGACAAAAGCGAAACTTTAGCGCGCATTCTGGGAAAGGCGGGGGTCGGCGTGGCACACAAGCCAACCACCACCATCGGCCGTTTTTTCTCCCTTCCCAAAGATCGCGCGCCTGCGGAAAAAGCGCAGGGCGTCGTGTATAGGATCTCGTGTTCAGACTGCCCCGCCGCGTACGTCGGGGAAACAAAGAACTTCCGCGAAAGGATGCGGCAGCATAAGAACGATCTGCGTCAGCTGAACAGCGAAAGGAGTGCAGTAGCGGAACACTGCGAAAAATGTGACCACCGCATTAGTCCTGACGACGCGGTGATCCAGGAACAGGAAAGCTGTTGGCGCCGGCGGCTTCTCCTCGAGTCGTGGCACATACAGAATACAGCGGAAAACATCAACCGCACCACGGGGACCTTGCCGCCCCTCCAGTGTCAAGGCTTGCTTCTACCCGATATTTAAGGTCTGGCCGCGCGGTTTCGGCTGCACGCCGATAGCATGACGTGAGGGGCAAGTGTACTGTTGAAAAAACAACAAAAATATCGGTGTTGCTAACTAACATTCGTAGTTACTTGTCAAAGAACAACGAACTGTGCAGCCTAGTAGATGACTGTGAAGCTGATATTATTGCTGTAACCGAAACATGGCTAACTTCAAAGGTATCAAATTCCGAACTGCTTCGATGCAACAAATCGTATAACATTTACCGATGTGACCGCACTAACACTACAGGCGGCGGTGTTCTGCTGGCTGTTAACAAATGCTATGAGTCTTTTTCTATCCCAATAAAGTGCGACATTGAATCTGTATGGTGTTGTCTAAGTGTTAATTTCAAAAAAATTGTTATCGGAGTTTGTTACCGTGCACCATCAAGCGATTCGTCATTTTGCGACAACCTGTACGACTGCCTCAACCAAGTGACAGTTCAGTTTCCGGCCGCTGAGATTATTATCATGGGTGACTTCAATTTCCCGAGTATCCGTTGGTCAGGATCATGTCCCTTTTCATCGCCTTCCTCATCCGAAGCTAATCGTTTCATTGAATTATGCGCCGATTTCAACTTGCACCAGATCGTCAGTTCACCTACGCGCGTAACAAAAACGACGTCATCGCTCTTGGACTTGGTCCTCACGTCGTCTACTGATCTCCTCTCTTCTGTGGTTCACTCACCAGGACTAAGTGATCACAATGTTCTACATTTCTCTATCACTCTATCATTGTCGCCATCCCGCAACCGTTTTAAAACAATCAGAGATTACAGGAGAGGGAACTTCGAAGCTATTACAGTGCGCTCTCAACATTTTTAGATAAGTTTTTGACCAATTTCGACAACCGTCCGTTAGAGCTAAACTGGCAAATGTTCAAGAGAAAGGTAAATAAACTATACAATCAATTCATTCCTATTAAACAAGTTTTTTCAAATAACAAAGCACCATGGTACAACAGATCACTGAACCGTCTTTCTAACAAGAAAAAACGTCTTTTTCGCATTGCAAGGCATTCCCAATGTCAATATAAATGGGAGGCTTATAAGAATGCAGCTTCCACTTATTTAGCAGCATTGAAAGCCTCTAAGTATTCGTTTTTCCACACTACACTTCCTAACATGCTAAAAAGTAACCCAAAGGGTTTTTGGAGGGTATTTCAGTGTAACGATGCGCAAACCATATCTCTAACCACACCGAATGGTGACCCTGTACCTAGTCAACAATGTGCAACGATTTTGAACAATACGTTCATCCAGTCATTTTCATCCTCGAGACCCGATAATGAACTACCACATGTTACCCCTTCTAATTTTCCTCCAATGAACCCTATTATTTTTGAGCCCACTGGCATCAAAAAAATAATTAAGAACTTAAAGCTTAGCTCATCTTGTGGAGCAGATGGTATCACTTCAAAGTTTTTGAAAAATACCATTGAGTATTGCTCCATCATTTTTAAATACATCTTTTCACAATCACTTCGGTCTGCCTCATTACCTCAAGATTGGAAGATGGGAAAGGTTGTGCCAATCTTTAAATCCGGCGAAACTCATAATCCTCTTAATTATCGTCCAATATCTTTAACTTCAATCCCATGCAAAATAATGGAGCACGTCATTTTCACTCATCTAGTTAACTTTCTTGAAGATAATAATTTCTTTTGTAAATTTCAACATGGATTTCGAAAATCTTTCTCTTGCGAAACACAGCTGCTTTCTTTTACTCATGACTTGCACACTTACTTAGACTCTGGCTTTCCCATTGACTGCGTATTTCTGGACTTCTGTAAAGCCTTTGACAAAGTAAACCACCTGCTTCTCTTGTATAAACTAAGTGTACTTAATATAGACCCTGCAATCGTCAATTGGATTCGAGCGTTTCTTCTATCTCGGTTTCAATTTGTCGCCACTAATGATAGCGTGTCTGACATGGCCCCTGTTGAATCCGGGGTTCCTCAAGGGTCCGTTCTGGGTCCTCTTCTATTCTTAATTTATATAAATGACTTACCCAATAACATTTCCTCACAAATTTGTTTATTTGCTGACGACTGTGTTGTATATCGCAGACTAACTACTACCTCTGATGTCGCTAATCTACAGTCTGATCTAAACCACGTCCATAACTGGTGCGTCACTTGGCGCATGGAGCTAAATACTAAGAAATGTAAATACATGCGAGTTTCACGTTCTAACGCAGCGTCCTCAACATATGTAATTAATAACATCAATCTCGAATCTGTCGCAGCATACCGTTACCTTGGCGTCCACATAACAAACGATCTGTCATGGAAACATCACGTCGAACACATAATATCAAAAAGTAACCGTACTCTGGGATACATAAAAAGAAATCATTTTCTCGCTCCATCTTCACTAAAATTACTGCTCTACACCACGTACATTCGTCCTCAACTAGAATATGCATCATCGGTTTGGGATCCGCATCAATCCATATTAATAAACGCAATTGAAGCAGTGCAAAATCGCTCTGTTCGCTTCATACTAGCAAACTATCACCGTACAGCAAGCGTAACAGAAATGAAAGCCATTCTTAACATCCCACCACTCGCCATTCGCCGGAAGCAAGCTCGCATTTCACTTTTTCATAAAATATATTATCACAATGCCACTCTCCGATCACTCTTTGTTCAACCACCACCATTCACATCCGCTCGTAGGGATCATTGTCATAAAGCCAAGGTCTCGTTTTCTAACACTGTCGCGTGCGCACAGTCATTCCTTCCCAAAACCACAGTCGAATGGAATAACCTACCATCATCTATAGTGAACATACGCGATCCAATTCTTTTCAAACATGCTCTGATCAACATGATCTAGAGTTGTAAAACTTTGCCCTTTTTTCTTTTTTTCTTTTTTTTCTCTTCCTCTTTGGTGCTCTGAGCTCGTGCTCTTGTACTTTGTTTTCTTACCATTACAGATTCATATCGGATTTAGTCAATCCAACGGTATGTTTTGTATAACCAGTGTTTATATCGGTTTTATCCTTTCTTTATTTGTCTTTATTGTATATTGATACTGTACTCACTTGATTGATTGTTATGCTTTTTTTTTTCTTTTCTCTTCGTATCTTGTTCTGTGTTACATATAATCGTGTACTTGCCCCTCCCCTCTATAATGTACTTTTTGTACCTTGAGGGTATTTCAAATAAATAAATAAATAAATAAACTGTCGGCAAGAAAGCGCATATAAGCACCGTGCACCTCGGGCCATCTCACCCCTGAAGAAGAAGCCGGTCAGGCTTTGAAACGTCGGGTTTCTTAAAATAAACCTTCTGGTTGGAGATTTCTCTTTTTGTCTTCAGCAGTGTTGCACTAGTAATAATAATTGCTGGAGTTCTATGTGTGAAAACCACAACATGTTTATGAGGCGTGCCGTAGAGGAAGGCTGCGGAGATTTCGACCACTCCAGCTTCGTTAACGTGCATCTAAAACAAAGTACAAGAGCCTCTAGCATTTTCGCCTCATTTCAAAAAATGCTGGAGCCGCCGTCAAACCTGTGCCCTTTGGGTCAGCAGCCGAGCACCGTAACCGCTGTACCACCCCGGCAAACATAAGCAATTCTGAGAGAGACAAAGAAAAGAAGAAAACAACGCATTGGGATTCGCACCCGCGCCCCCGCGATTACGCGCGAACAGCCAGCACGGACGATTAACCGATTCAGCCACAGCGCGCGGCGGCTGGCACGTGATACGATAGGTATTACAAAGATACTACGGACAAACGCCCCTTGCAACGCTCCTTGCAAGTGTCATCACCTGCCAAAGAGCAGGAACAAAATGCAGAATTGGAAACAGCTGATTATTTCTGTTTGCAAAAATGCGCTGTAGACCATAATTCGATGTTTCACAGCGTAAGGAACGAGGACGACATTAGAAAATACACAGCGCTGAACTTACAACTGGCTATATTTTCACGCTTACAGCAATATATACGCGCTTTTCACCAGGAAGGAAAAAAGAATAAAGCAAATGAAGCATACAAAAAATCGTAGAAGCCCAAAAAGTTTTGACATGTGATAAAAAGCGTGCGAGTGCAGCTTCGCTTGCTGTTTCGAGCAACGAAAGTGAATTTCTCGTGATCGTAAAATATATGTGATATCGATGATGGGCTGTTGTTTCCTGTGACTGCAATTTTTTGTACGCAAGGCCTGCAAGTGTCGCGTGACCAAAATAACGTAAAATCGCACAACATCTACTTAGGTGACTACATTCACGTTACAACACGTAACAACTAGTGACGTAACTAAAAATCATGTAAGATCATGTATTTAGTCACGCGACTAAAATCCCGTAACGTCACGTGACTATTTATGTGACATGTTTCCGCCAAAAACATCGGAACAACCGGGCGGCACGGAGCATACTCAGCGTGTCTGCACTTGACTCTAATAAAGTTGTGCTTTCTGGACAAGGGTGTCAATGCAGGCTCGTCGGTATTTCATTGCAGGTTTTTGGGTGTAGCGCCGCGTACGAATTGACTAAAATCCCGTAATCCCGTGTTACCTATAACATTGCCACTACTATGTGGCAGTGTCATAGGTAACACGTGGTGCTTTTCATAGCTGGGTGATTCCACGTAAGATCGAACAACGATGGCTGGTCGACCTCTCAAATTTATTTCAAAATTTTATATATTATTGCCTGATGAGTGGAAAGAAGAGATCCGCAATTTGTTTTGCCGCCAAAAATTTTTTCGAACCACAGGAAATCAATAATGACGAACAGGTGGAGTGGAGCGCTCATCTGCTCTGCTGTTTTGGCCAACTTTCGTTATGAATTGCACAAAATATATTAAAGTTAGGTAGCTGAAACTTATTTACCTAAATATATGCATGTTTTTGCTTCTCCTCAGGTATTTTAGTTTTTATGTGTAGTGTAGATGTTTTTATAAAAAACCTCAAAAATGACCCAATCGGCAAAATTTCCTTTACTTTGAAGGTCTTTATCTCAAAACATCCTTGTAGCAGAGCGACAAAATTCTGCATTACGTTCTTCGCATTCTTATCTACCAAACTGCCAAATCTTGTATTTATATAACTTTTCAGTAAAGAGATATGATCGGGCTAAGTTCAAGAAAACACCGAACAATGAAAACTTCTGACGACAATTAAAAAAAACCCCATTTTTTAAATTTCTTAAACTTTGTCCACTTATTCTCCTCCACATCAGCTTTCACAATCATTAAAAACATGTTGCATAATGTCGTTGCACTAAAAGTTACGGCCCCTCCAATAAGACCCTTAGGCAAGAAGTGGCAATTCAGACTTCTTGCCCAGCAAGGGAATAAAATGCAGGTAGGATTGAATTTCCTTTTATTAAAAGGCCAGAAGATATCTAAAAAGGTGTCGCCGGCACTGAAGACGTTAATTTTGAAAATATTTGGTCACTGCAGCGGCCACGAGCGCGGGGCTACCGATCAGGGCGCGATCAGGCGCGCGCACACCCGAGATGCTCGTTGTAAGAGACGGCGCAGTGAGAGCTCGTTTTTTGCGTCCTCAGACCGATTGAGTTCGAAACAGCAACACCTCTCGGGTGACTTGAACGCACGTGCAGCGGTAGTCGCAGTGATCTGGTTAATTGCGTCGATTTCTTTTTCAGGGGCATAAGAAAGTCATCGTTAAACTGTGCGTTCCGTGAAGATCTTTCATTGCAGTGGGTAGCAAAAGCACGCGTAGCACAAGTAGTCCGTCTCACTGACAGTCACTGATGTTCGGGCGTTAAACGTTCCTTCAAAGCATTTATGGTGTAGGTCGTACTCTGCGAAATTTTGGCTTCTTTGCAATAATTAAAGGAGTACTGACACGATTTTGAGACATCGCAAAAGGGACATTTTTTTGCTTCGTTGGTATGCAGTGTCCACGCTGTCCACACACTGGAGTCGGAGAACACGTATAAAATATTTTAATTTGACTTTGAAGTTTTCGTCGCTGAGCATTGCAAGCCAGCCACACTGCAAGGACATTACCCCGACAAGTCAAGACAGTTCCTCCGAGTTCGCGAGTTCTGCGTCCTGCATGCAGGCCTAAATCGTAGAATCACTGTCAGGGTCACTGGACGACAATTAACTCATCGTTGTCTATTGCACCACGAGCAGATGACGGATTTCCCCCGCTAGTACGTCGCAAATTTCTGTATCTCCGTGACGTCACACTGCTATAAAACGACACTGAGAAGCACCCCCCTCGATAATCGAAACCGAAAGTGTCTTTTTAAGGTGCGCTAATTAAAATATATAGGATGCATTCCCAGGCACCACAATAGTCGTTTTAGGTTTCTCGACACCAGTATTTTATTTAGAGCAACAATCCGAAATTTTTTAAAATTCGTGTCAGTACTCCTTTAAGTTGTTGTGCTTCGAAGGTAGTTTCCCACAATAGACCTCATTCAGAGCTATACTTTCTCGTCATGAGACGCACAGGAGGAGTAGAGTAAGAGGCAAAGCACAAGAACTATCCGCGCCGAATGAAGTGTGAACAGCGCACCGAACGCGCGGCCAGTTCATGCCGTCTGCTGCCGACATCTAATTAGACAAGCGCATCCGGTTAACGATAGTTTTGCTTTTCTTTCCTTTGACAATCCATATTTGCTTTGCCACTGGAGCGCCACGTTATGCTTTCCACTGATCACAACTGGCGCAGCGCAGTTTCCTGTGGCAGCAGCGTGCGTGAAGCGAGCGCTCATAGCTCCCTTATAGAGTTTTCATCTTGCTTCCATCTCCACCGTGTTATCAGCGCCTAGCTGAGATGCGAACAGAGGGCGGATAGAATAGTGAAGCTCCAGTGCACGTGCGTTCAGTCACCCGAGAGGTGTTGCTGTTTCGAACTCAATCGGTCCTGAGGACGCGAGAACGAGCTCTCACTGCGCCGTCTCTTACAACGAGCATCTCGGGTGCGCGCGCGCCTACTCGGTAGCTCCCGCTCGTGGCCGCTGCTTGACCAAATAATTTCAAAATTAACTTTTCAGTGCTGTCGACACCCTTTTTTTGGTACTGCTGGTCTTAATAAAAAAGAATTCAATCCTACCTGCATTTTATTCCCTTGCTGGGCAAGAAGTCGGAATTGCCACTCCTTGCCTAAGGGTCTTATTGGAGGGGCCGTAACTTTTAGTGCAAACGACTTATTATGCAACTGTTTTTAATGATTGTGAAAGCTGATGTAGAGGAGAATAAGTGGAACAAAGTTTAAGAAATTTAAAAAGGGTTTTTTTTTAATTGTCGTCCAGAAGTTTTCATTGTTCGGTGTTTTCTTGAAACTTAGACCGATCAATCTCTTTACTGAAAAGCTATATAAAATACAAGATTGGCAGTTTGGTAGATAAGAATGCGAAGAACGCATGCAGAATTTTTGTTGCTCTGCTACAAGGATTTTTTGAGATAAGACCTTCAAAGTTAAAGAAAATTTTGCCGATTGGGCCATTTTGAGGTTTTTTATAAAAACATCTACACTACACATAAAAATAAAAATACCTGAGCAGAAGCAAAACATCATATATTTAGGTAAATAAATTTCAGCTACCTAACTTTAAATATTTTGTGCATTCAACGAAAGTTGGCCAAAACAGCAGAGCGGATGAGCGCTACACTCCACCTCTTCGTCAATATTGATTTTCTGTGGTTCGAAAAAAATTTTTGGCGCAAAACAAATTGCGGATCTCTTTTCCCACTCATCAGGCAGTAATATATAAATTTTGAAATAAATTTTGAGAGGTCGACCAGCCATCGTTTGTTCGATCTTACGTGGAATCACCCAGCTATATATTTGCATCGACGCAAATTGAAGTTCAGTTGCG